>NW_014579212.1:48108-49125 GCF_000485595.1 Priapulus caudatus
CACACACACACACACACACACACACACACACACACACACACACACACACACACACACACACACAAACACGCTATACTTGTTACATCTTATAGGCTACTGCTTGTTGCTTGACTAATCATGGCGGTATGGTGGCGTTTTGCGTGATTTGTCGAATTATCGGCATGGCGTGACGTCAGGCGATGACGTGACGTCAGGCGATGACGTGACGTCAAGCTATGTTTGCGAAAAACATTGCAGGTTAGACGGCGCGCCGCCGATATAATAACGTTAACTTCAGCGCAGCAGATAAATTTCATCATTTTCAATTAGATTCGAGTTGGAGCGCTCTGTTATTGCGAGTGAAATTTATTAGGTGGTTTTTTAATAACGTTGTCTTACTACATACATCAAGGAGGTGAAATTGATGTTTTTTTAATAACGTTGTCTTACAACATACATCAAGGAGGTAAAATTGAGGTGTTTTTTAATAACGTTGTCTTACTACATACATCAAGGAGGTAAAATTGATGTTTTTTTAATAACTTTGTCTTACTACATACATCAAGGAGGTAAAATTGATGTTTTTTTAATAACTTTGTCTTACAACATACATCAAGGAGGTAAAATTGATGTTTTTTTAATAACTTTGTCTTACAACATACATCAAGGAGGTAAAATTGAGGTGGTTTTTAATAACGTTGTCTTACAACATACATCAAGGAGGTAAAATTGAGGTGGTTTTTAATAACGTTGTACTTACTACATACATCAAGGACGGTAAAATTGATAGTTTTTTTAATAACGTTGTCTGTACGTTAGGAACCTAAAGGNGCATAGTGTGTTAGTTATATAACTCTATATTTCAGCATAGTGTGTTAGTTATATAACTTTATATTTCAGCATAGTGTGTTAGTTATATAACTCTATATTTCAGCATAGCGTGTTAGTTGTATAGCTCTATATTGCAGCATAGTGTGTTAGTTGATATAACTCTATATTTCAGCATAGTGTGTTAGTTAATATAACTTTATATTTCAA
>NW_014579212.1:53702-63741 GCF_000485595.1 Priapulus caudatus
CCCCAAATCTACCCTCCGCCCTTCATATACCACACATCTACCTTCCGCCCTTCATATACCCCACATCTACCCTCCGCCCTTCATATACCCCACATCTACCCTCCGCCCTTCATATACCCCACATCTACCCTCCGCCCTCCCTCTACCCCACATCTACCCTCCGCCCTTCATATACCCCACATCTACCCTCCGCCCTTCATATACCCCACATCTACCCTCCGCCCTTCATATACCCCACATCTACCCTCCGCCCTTCATATACNTGGTCGTGGTGTCGTGGTGTGTTGTGGTAGTTTCGTAATGTGTAGTGGTTTTTTGCCTGCTGCTGCTGCTGATGTGGGTTCGTGTGTGTGTAGGGTGTGTGTGTGTGCCTGCCTGCTTGCTGCTGCGGCGCGGCGGTGCTTTGGTGACGGTGTGTGCTGGCCGAATAATTCAAGTCGCCGTTATAAAGCGAAACAGTAGATCGTCACAGCGTAAAAAACGCTGGTTTATTTCGCACAGCACTCTGTCTTCAGCCGCCCACGTTCTTTCTCCGCGTCTCTCTTTTAGACCTCCGACGTGTCCTTCTCGTGCGGCGCGTCCCTTCTCGCTCCCCGCCGCTTTGGCCATCTGCCCTCATTCGTTCGGCGTCCGGACATTAGTATGGCGAGTTGACTACCTGCCGTCTATCTTACGTTGCGTTTAGGACTTGCCGTCCAAACCCAAACTCTTGGCCCCTGACTGGCTGCCAAAATGTTTCCTGATTGCTTTATTCTGCATGGTTGCTTCGTGACAGATGATAATTATTTTAGCCCGTCCTACTGCAAGCTCGCAAATACTCAACGCCTTCCCGCGGCCCTCTAAAAACTAATCGCAACATCTGCCGTTGCAAAGTTTACAATATTCCTAGCGGTTTGCTGTCAATTATTCAATGTGCCGTTGAACGCTCTCTATAATCATCGCTCCCTCTAACTTAATTTAAGTTCCCACCGTCGCTTAGATGCTCCATCTTCCTGCCATTTCATGATTAAATTCAATTCGCGTGATTTCTCTTCATTAGTTTGGTGGTGCTGGTGGCTGTGCTGTGCTGCTGCTGCTGCCTGTGCTGCCCTGCGTGCGTTGGGGTAGGGGGGGGTAATGGTTCTGTGCTGCTCGTATGTGGTGCTGCTGTTGGCTCTGCTGCTCTAGTTGGTGGTGGTAGTGCTGCTGGTAGTGCTGCTGCTACTGATGCTTACTGCTCTGCCTGCTGCTGTGCCCTACTGCTGCTGCTGCTACTGCCCTACTGCTGTTGCTTACTGTTGGACTAAGATGTCACGTTGTTGTTAATTATTATTATTCATTATATTGCTTATTATTATTATAAGAAAAGTATATATAATCACGTTTATCTTCAATTAGCGGTGCTAAGATCTTGTTTGTTCGCGATGTATTATTACACTCACATGAACTTTAATAATCGGCCAACTACTATATTTCATATATCACACGCATGCAACACACACAGGTTATATAATATATATATACACTAATACACACATATATGTATATCCCAAAAGCGGATAATAGCCTAGAGTGTACAACGAAAAAACGAAATAGTGCTATTTCACGGACTACATTATTCTACTTTGCCTGCGAGTCTTAGAAATATTTCGATGGTATGCCATTAAGCAGAATTCTTTGCTCTCTAAAACAAGACCAACCGCCTTGTCAAATACCATACTCCTAGGCGGAATATCGGCCTCCTAAACCTCCCCTCCCACATGCCAAACGCCCACCTCAATCCACTCTGCCACCATCCTACCGCGGGTAAGCATTGGCTATCGGCTTTCCGTCACCACTTCGAGCGCCTTGCATAATTGATGTCATCATGCCCCCAAATTGTACTTTACTTAACACTTAGTAACTGAGCTGCGTTGCTAAAAACTGATCGGAGCCGCCCTCCACCTCATGACGCCGGGCGTTAGCCGCTTTGCTAGGCAAAAAAAAAATAATGGAAAGATAAGGCCATAGGCGATGCCCCGAATGTCACTATGATAAACACCGAAAGCCACCGTCCACTCATAAAATTTATCGCGGAAAAACCGAACTTATCACGAAGCAACGCCCTTAGCCGCGGTAGGATGTGCAGAAGTCATTTTCGAGGTGGCGTTTGCATGTGGCACATAGGAGTTTAGGACCGATATCTCCGCCTAGGGAGTATCGTATTTGACAAAGCTCTTGGTCTTGTTTTAGAGAGCAAAGAATTCTCTTAAGCAATTCCATCAAATTATTCTAGACTCGCAGGCAAACAAGTAGAATAATTTAGTTCGGAAATAGCACTATTTTCCCGTTTTTCCGTTGTACACTCTAGGTATTATCCCGATCTTTAGATGTATTATATATAGTATATATTTGTATGTAAGCCTAAATTATTTTAAGCTAAAATCACACCACGAAACCATTGTAAGATAAAAAACAAAGTCAAATTATAGAATAATGCGTGCTTATAAAATTTAACGCCCCGTTCTAATCTGCTCGGTCTGCTGAATTACCTGATGAAGATATCTACATCTCGAAAGCTTGTTATTTAAGTTTTAAACACCCTTAATCTATAATTTGACTTTGTTTGTCATGAATGAATTGAAATGTTGAAGTGTCTACTCACCGGATTTCCTTCTGGCAAATCTGTTCTTAGGAGGCGCTGCAAATAGAGTAAAGGAGAATAGACGTGTTATTAATACTCATTATATATTACTCATTATATAGTACACATTATTTAGTACCCATTACATTAGCTCTAGCTTGCTCTCTATCAGCTTCACTCACTGCGGGCTGAGTGTTATCACGGCAGACGATTAAACAGTGCGCATGCGTCGCTAGCCGCATCGTTATTATCATTAAATGTCGGCTGTTGAGAAAAAAATGCTGCTATCGTTTCACGGCAGCCCCCGCCTCCGCCGCTGCCGCCACCACCTCTCCGCGCTCCATATACCCCACATCTACCCTCGGCCCTTCATATACCCCACCATCTCCCTCCGCCTTCATATACCCCACTAATCTACCCTCCCGCCCTCCCTCTACCCCACATCTACCCTCCGCCCTCATATACCCCAACATCTACCTCCGCCCTCCCTCACCCCACATCTTACCCTCCGCCCTTCATATACCCCCACACTACCTTCCCCCTCCTCTACCCCAAATCTACCCTCCGCCCTTCATATACCCACATCTACCCTCCGCCCCTTCAATATACCCCACATCTTACCCTCCGCCCTCCCTCTACCCCAAAATCTACCTCCGCCCCTTCATGATAACCCCACATCTACCCTCCGCCCTCATATCCCCAAATCTACCCTCCGCCCTTCCATATACCACACATCTACCTTCCGCCCTTTATTATCACCCCACATCCTACCCCTCCCCCTATATACCCCACCATTACTCCGCCCTTCATATACCCCACATCTACCCTCCGCCCCTCCCCCACCTCTACCCCAAATCTACCCTACGCCGTCATATACCAACAATCTACCTTCGCCCTTGATATTACCCCAAATCGTACCCCTCCGCCATCCTCTACCCCACACTCTACCTCCGCCCCACCAATAGACCCCCACATTCTACCCTCCGCCCTTCATTATACCCCACATGCTACCCTCCGCCCTCCCTCTACCCAAAATCTACCCTACCCCCTTCATATACACACCATCTACCTTTCGCCTTTATATACCCCCACGATCTACCCTCCGCCCTTCATATACCCACATTTACCTCGCCCTTCATATACCCCACATCTACTTCCGCCCTTCATATACCCCCACATCTACCCTCCGCCCTTCATATACCCCACATTCACCCTTCCCACCCTTCATATACCCCACATCTACCCTTCACCCTTCATATACCCCACATCTACCCTCCGCCCTTCATATACCCCACATCTACCCTCCGCCCTTCATATACCCCACATCTACCCTCCACCCTTCATATACCCCACATCTACCCTTCGCCCTTCATATACCCCACATTTACCCTCCGCACCCCCACTCCATCTGTCAGTTCCCCTCCCTGCTCTTCCAGCCACCTGTACTAACGCCCTCCCGCCGAAAGGACAGGGTTCATATACGCCCCCGGCGTCAGGGAGGAGGTATACATGAGGCGGGAGAGGGACATGAGGAGACAGCCTGCACGTTGTTAGGGAGGAGGTATACATGAGGCGGGAGAGGGACATGAGGAGACAACCTGCACGTTGTCAGGGAGGAGGTATACATGAGGCGGGAGAGGGACATGAGGAGACAACCTGCACGTTGTCAGGGAGGAGGTTTCAGCCTGAGGAGAGGTATATGATGAGGCACGAGAGGGAATGAGGAGACACACCTGCACGTTGTCAGGGACGGGTTATAATATGAGGCGGGAGAGGGTCGTGAGGGAGACAACCTGCACGTTGTTAGGGAGGAGGTATACATGAGGCGGGAGAGGGTCGTGAAGAGACAAACCTGCACGTGTCATGGGAGGAGGTATCACTGAGGCGCGGAGAGGTTTCGTGAGGAGACAACCTGGCACGTTGTCATGAGGAGGTATACATGAGGCGGGGCGAGAGGGACATGAGCGATACAACCGCACGTTGTCAGGGAGGAGGTATATATTGAGGCGGGCAGAGGCCGTCGTGAGAGAGACAACCTGCCACGTTGTCATGGAGGAGGTATTACATGAGGAGGGAGAGGGACGCATGAGGAGACAACCTGCACGTTGTCACGGGAGGAGTATACATGAGGCGGGAGGGATGCGCAGAGGGACATGAGGAGACACCTGCACGTTGTCAGGGCAGGAGGTATATAATGAGGCGGTGGAGAGGGACATGAGGAGACAACGCTGCACGTTGTCAGGGAGGAGGAGTTATAACATGAGGGCGGGAGAGGACATGAGGCAGACAACCTGCACGATTGTCAGGGAGGAGGTATATATGAGGCGCGGAGAGGGACATGAGAAGACAATCCTGCACTGTTGTCAGGGAAGATGCCGTATATTATTGAGGCGGGGAGAGGTCGTGAGGAGACAACCTGCACGTTGTTCAGTGGAGCGAGGCTCGGTATATATGAGGCGCGAGAGGGACATGAGAGACAGCCTGGCCACGTTGTCAGGGTCAGGAGGTATACATGCAGGCGGATGAGAGGCGACATCGAGGCAGACAACCTGCCACGTTGTCAGGCGAAGAGGTATACAATGAGGCGGGGAGAGCCGCCGACATTTAAGGCAGACAACCCTGCAGCGTTGTCAGGGAGCGAGGTATACATGAGGCGGACAGAGCGCGTCCGTGAGGAGACAACCTGCACGTGTCAGGAGCGAGGTATACATGAGGCGGAGAGGGACATGGAGAAGGACAACCTGCACGTTGTCAGCTGAGGAGGTATACATGAGGCGGAGAGAGGACATGAGGAGACAACACTGGCACGTCTGTCAGGCGAAGAGGTATACATGAGCGGGAGAGGGACATGAGGAGACAACTTGCACGTTGTCATAGCGGAATGCGGGAGAGGGACATGAGAAGACAACCTGCACGTTGTCAGTGAGGAGGTATACATGAGGCGGGAGAGGGACATAAGGAGACAACCTGCACGTTTTTAGGGAGGAGGTATACATGAGGCGGGAGAGGAGACAGCCTGCACGTTTAAGAACAACCTGCCCATAAACTATGACGTATATAAATTACAAGTTAGAGTACAGCAGTTGTTACAAAGTTACAGGTGTTAACTATAACGTATATAAGTTACATGTTAGAGTACAGCAGTTGTTACAAAGTTACAGGTGTTAACTATAACGTATATAAGTTACATCTTAGAGAACATCAGATGTTACAGAATTACAGGTGTTAACTATAACGTATATAAATTACAAGTTAGAGTACAGCAGTTGTTACAAAGTTACAGGTGTTAACTATAACGTATATAAGTTACATCTTAGAGAACATCAGATGTTACAGAATTACAGGTGTTAACCATAACGTATATAAGTTACATCTTAGAGAACATCAGATGTTACAGAATTACAGGTGTTAACCATAACGTATATAAGTTACATGTTAGAGTAGAGCAGTTGTTACAGAGTTACAGGTGTTAACCATAACGTATATAAGTTACAGGTTAGAGAAAAGCGCGTGCATGCATGCAGGCGCAAGTGTCAAGAGCACGCGCATCACGTTCAAATAACATCGTTAAATCGTAAGGAGCGTGAGCGAAGATGAAGGAACGAGAGCGCGAGATGTAGCGAAAACGAGAGATAGAGAGATTAAGAGAGAGAGGACCGGGGGGGGGGGGTAGAAAGAGAGAGAGAGAGAGAAAGAANCGCGGAATAAAATAGGGAAAGCGAGTGAGAAAGAAAGAAAGAGAGAGAGAGAGAGTGGAGAAGGGGGAGATGTGGAAGACAGATGGAGAGATATAAATCAATGGCGAAAAGGAGTTGGCTTGAAAGATGAACACACACACATAGGCACGCACGATAACTCATCAGCTATTTATTCGAAACGGACAAAAGCGGAAAATTCCCAGTTGCTAGAGTTACCAGCTCTTCACATAAAAATGTGTTATTCTATTACTTAGTACGGCAATATATATCAAAAAAAGCATTTATGCAGACAATACGCTCTTCTTCCCCTCCCCCCTCTCTCTCCCTTAGTCGTTGTCTCCCCCTCTCTCAGTCTCCTTCTCTTCCTCTTTGTGTCTATCCTTCTGTCTGTTGATTCATTGTTTCTGTTTTTATCTCTCTTTCTCTCAATTTCTCGCTCTCTCTTTCTCTCGCTTTCTCTCTCTCTCGCTCGCTCTCACGCTCTCTCGTTCGTGCGCGCGCTATCCCCCCTCTCTTCATGTGTGTGTATGTGTGTGCGCGTGCGCGCGTGCGTGCGTACGTGCGTGCGAGCGTGTATGTGTGTCTGCCTGCCTGTCTCTGTCTCGGTCTCTGTCTCTATCTCTCTCTCTCTCTCTCTCTCTCTCTCTCTCTCTCCTCTCTCCCTCTCCCCCCTCTCTATCTCTCGCCCTCTGTCTCGCACTCGCTCCCGCTCTCCTAAATCTTTCTTCACGTACAGTTTCACATTTCTTGGCCATGATGAAACATTCGGTTCATTCAGATGTGAAGCCTTTCAGTTTCACACGTACACATGCTCGCCCCACAGTCACGCGCGCGCGCCGACAGATGCAATTCTCTGACAGTTTAAGCGTCTGTCTGTGTCTCACTTTTCCGCGCGCACACACTCTCTCGCGCTATCTCCCTCTCTCTCTCTCTCTCTCTTTTTTTTTGTCTTTCTCTCTCTCTCTTTCTCTCTCTCTTTCTCTCTTTTCCTATGTCTCTCTAAACCTCCTTTTTTAACTTTGTCCCTCTCTCTCCCTTCTTTCTTTCTCGCCTTCTCTCTCTCTCTCTCTCTCCCTCTCTCTCTCTCTCTCTCTCTCTCTCTCTCTCTTTCTATCTCCCTCCCTCTCTCCCCTCGCTCTCTTTCTTGCTTTCTCTCTCTCTCTCTCTCTTTCTTTCTTTCTCTCTCTCTCTCTCTCTTTCTCTCTCTGTCTCCCCCTCTCTCTATATCTCTCTCTTTCTCTCGTGTATGTCAACGCGCACAGATGGTCGGAGTTCGCGACACTCACACGCGACAGTAATGTCATCAGCAGCTCAGCGTTGCATCAGCGTGTGACACGCCGCCGCCATAAAACCCGCGCAAATGCAATTTCTAGACACAAATAATTCCCCGTCCCAAGGTTCCATCCGAACGAACGTCCACACATCCACAGACGGCCAATGCCGCAATCCCGTGATTGCCTTAGTTACGCTGTACTACCCACAGGCGTTATATGCTCTTGTAAGAGGTCTCGGGGAGGTCATAGCGGGGCATCAGACACAAGTAGACACATGCAAGGGCGGCGGGCGGCGGGCAGCCGTAAGATACGACGTAATCGAAACACACATGTGAAGCACTCTCGAGCAAAACGCACGAGAAGTGCACTTGCGCAGAACACCTTAACTGAGACACGCGCTCACACAACGATCACAGAAAACACTTTCACACGAGACACGTTCTCACAACTAATGAAACTTTACACGAGACACAGTCACACAACGATTACATGAAACACCTCAACACGAGACGCACTCACACAATGATCACAAAAAAACACCTTAACACGAGACACGTTCAAACAATGAACACGTAAAACACCTTAATACGAGACACAGTCACATAACGATTACATAAAACACCTCACCAAGAAACGCACTCCCACAATGATCACAGAAAACACCTTAACACGAGACATGTTTATACAATGAACACATAAGACACCTTAATACGAGCCACAGTCATATAGCGATTACATGAAACACCTCACCAAGAAACGCACTCACACAATGATCACAGAAAACACCTTAACACGTGACACGTTCATACAATGAACACATAGAACACCTTAATACGAGACATAGTCACATAGCGATTACATAAAACACCTCACCAAGAAATGCACTCACACAATGATTACAGAAAACATCTTACCACGAGACACGTTTATACAATGATCACATAAAACACCTGAACACGAGACACACACACACACACACACTCATGTACACACGCGCACTGATGAACGCACGCGCACTGATACACGCACGCGCACTGATGCACGCACGCGCACTAATGCGCGTACGCGCGCATGCTAACAAAGATCCAGAGTGTAATATCGGCGAGGCAGTGACCATAGGCACGCACACACACGCGCACGCACGCACACACAAGCAATATAGACACGCACAAAGGCGGGGTGTTTACTCAGGCGATAACACAATGTCGAAGACTAATTTGCTTAGAAATCTTGCATCCGCCCCCAGAGATACAGAAGCAATCCATTAGTGTACACACAGGCTGACGCAGCAGCAGCAGGTGGAGAGTGAAGCAGACGCAGGCACAGACGCACACGCAGACGCAGACGCAGACGCAGAAGCAGACGCAGACGCAGACTCAGACGCGCCTGCAATTTTGTTTGCTACGTTTATATATATATATACTAGCTGCGGGTACCCGCTGCGCTGGGTAAAATCGTGCTACTAATTTATACTACTAATAATCGGACACAATGAGACCATTGGGTAATAATGGAGAATGACATTAATTGCACACAATTTCAATATTTACAAATCAGTCTAATCGAATCTATATTTGAGTTCGTATGTATGTATGTATGTATGTATCGTACCCTTTGGCCGGCCAATTATTATCCAGGGGTTCTACGTTGGGGTGTGCTGTGATATAAATGTCATACGTAACCATTTTTCACCATGCTTATTATCTTATTAGACATAAGCATGGTGAAAAACGGTTACGTATGACATTTATATCACAGCACACCCCAACGTAGATTGGAATATAATAGTAATATGGTGTAAATGACAAAAAGTTGTAACATTATAACAGCATGTACGAATGGGTTGCACTTCTCATTTCAAAGCCTCTTGATAAACAATGCAGTCGTAACCTGTCAACTGGTCCTGGTTGTGCTCTGTTTTTGTATTGGTTTCGGTTTCACAATAGCAGCAGCTGATGAGGTGAGGGAAATAAATGCTCATCGATTTTTCTATGTGTGGCAGCACTGTACAGTGAGTGCTAACATTGTCTGAAGTTTTACAAATTGACGGATTTTTCGGTCAGTTTGACGTTTTGACAGATTTTTTTCGTCTAGGAACACTCCCCGGGTATAGGAAATCGCCCTCTGAACATTGCATCCAGATCGCTTGGGCGGTTTGGCCGGCCATAGGGTACGATACATACATACATACATACATACATACGAACTCAAATATAGATTAGATATTTCCAGCTATCAGTCTGGCCGTGCGCGTTCAAAATAAGCTGAATCGCCGCTGGACTTTCCGCAGACTTCTCTTTAGAAAATACGTGCATTTGCGCGTCTCTCTTTCTCTCTCTCTCTCTCATCTTTCTCTCTCTCCGTCTCTCTCTCTCTCTCTCTCTCTCTCTCTCTTCTCTCTCTCTCTCTCTCTCTCTCTCTCTCTCTCTCTCTCTCTCTCTCTACGCGTACAACGACGAGCCGAG
>NW_014579212.1:69638-72632 GCF_000485595.1 Priapulus caudatus
TGTTAAGACCAAGACGTCAAGACCAAGATCTCAAGACCAAGATTTCAAGAACAAGATGTCAAGACCAAGATGTTAAGACCAAGACGTCAAGACCAAGATGTCAAGAGCAAGATCTCAAGAACAAGATGTCAAGACCAAGATGTTAAGACCAAGACGTCAAGACCAAGATCTCAAGACCAAGATTTCAAGAACAAGATGTCAAGACCAAGATGTTAAGACCAAGACGTCAAGACCAAGATGTCAAGAGCAAGATCTCAAGAACAAGATGTCAAGACCAAGATGTTAAGACCAAGACGTCAAGACCAAGATGTCAAGAGCAAGATCTCAAGAACAAGATGTCAAGACCAAGATGTTAAGACCAAGACGTCAAGACCAAGATGTCAAGAGCAAGATCTCAAGAGCAAGATGTCAAGAGCAAGATGTCAAGAGCAAGATGTCAAGAGCAAGATGTCAAGAGCAAGACGTCAAGAGCAAGACGTCAAGAGCAAGATGGCACTCATCAAAACCGCACGAAAAAGCAACATGGCGGCACATCGTTGTTAGTGACGCTGCCTGCGTCTGCTGCTGTCGTCTGCTAATAACATCGTCGGCTGTAAATCTCGTCCGTATCAGCCCGTCGGCCAACAACTAGCTGCCGGAACTCTCCGCCGACGCCTCGCCGGATGCTGCTGCCGACGACGTCGACGTCTGAAATCCGATCTCAATCACAACGCGCGGCAAAATTACAGGATCAAAGATAGCGGCCGCGCTGCGGAAGCGCAAAATGGCGGCAACAAGATGACGTTAGTCGGCAATGATTATAATGGGAGGTGGGGGAGGGGTGGCGGCGTGGCGGTGGATCCTTTGCCAATTATCCTGGGTAAAATTCATATATGTCAGTTCCCAGTTCGTGGTTTATTGAAATAGCAATTTCGGCTCTGCCGCGTCCATGTCAACATCTATTCCCGAATTAAGAAAAAAATGATATCTGGGATTTCCCAAGATAATTGCAATGGTCCAATCATGCGCTTCAAAAATAACCTTCCCCCATCTGCTGCTGTTGCTGCTGCTGCTGATGATAATGATGATGAAGTTGATGATGATGATTACGATGATAATTGCGACGACGACGATGATGATGATGACAATGATGATAGTAATGACGACGACGATGATGATGATGATGATGATGATGATGATGATGATGATCTGATGAAGAATTCTGCGGAAGAAGTTTACGTGCGTGCATCGGATTCCGCACGGTATCTAGCGACAGAGATCACAGTGGTAGCAGCAGCAGTAACATCAGCAGTAACATCAGCAGCAGCGGCCGTAGCAGCAGCAGTAGTAGCAGCAGCCGTAGTAGCAGCAACAGTAGCAGCAACAGCAGTAGTAGTAGCAGCAATAACAGCAGCAGTAGTAGTAGCAGCAGCAGCAGCAACCAGCAGCAGCAGCAGCAGTAGTAGTAGTAGCAGCAGCAGCAGCAGCAGCAGCAGCAGCAGCAGCAGCAGCAGTAGTAGTAGTAGCAGCAGCAGCAGCAGCCAGCAGTAGCAGCAGCATTAGCAGCAGCAACAACAGAAGCAGCAGCAGCCAGCAAAAGCAGCAGTAGCAGGATTAGCAGCAGCCAACAGCATCAGCAGTAGCAGCAGCAGCAGCCAGCAGCAGCAGCCAGCAGCCAGCAGCAGCAACATCAGTAGCAGATGCAGCAGCAGCTAACAGCAACAACAGCAGCAGCATCAGCATCAGCATCACCATCATCATTATCAGCAGCAGTAGCAGCAGCACCAGCAGTAGTAGTAGTAGCAGCAGCAGTAGTAGTAGCTACAGCCAGCAGTAGCAGCAACAGTAGTAGCAACAGCCAGCAGCAGCAGCAGCAGCGGCAGTAGCAGCAGCAGCATTAGCAGCAGCGGCAGTAGCAGCAGCAGCAGTAGTAGTAGAAGCAGCAGCAGCAGCAGCAGCAGAAGCAGTAGTAGCAACAGCCAGCAGTAGCAGTAGCAGCAGCAGTAGTAGCAGCAGCAGCATCGGCAACATTAGCAGCAGCAGCAGCAGCAGCAGCAGCAGTAACTGTAACAGCAGCAGCGTCCCTGCAGTGAAGTTCCCTCGCAGAGCTTTATCATGAGAGAAGCCAGTCACACGAAGCGCAGCAGCACACCAACGTTGCTGTTTTCGAGTAGGGCTCACGCAAGCAGAGAGCTGAGAGCTGAGGGTTTTGTCGACATGTGAGAGTTTTGTTAGAATAATGGTTAAAAACAGCGTCGAGAGCAGGATCAATTATACGTCGTCTGCGATAGCGCGTTTCTAGTTTCGGCTGCTCGTCCGTCACGCCCCGTGTGTGTTCACGTCACGCCCCATGTGTGTATTCACGTCACGTTTCGTGTGTGTATTCATGTCACACCCCGAGTGTGTATTCACGTCACGCCCCGTGTGTGTAAACGTCACGCCCCGTGTGTGTATTCACGTCACGCCCCGTGTGTGTACACGTCACGCCCCATGTGTGTATTCACGTCACGTTTCGTGTGTGTATTCACGTCACACCACGTGTGTGTATTCACGTCACGCCCTGTGTGTGTATTCACGTCACACCCTGTGTGTGTACACGTCACGCCCTGAGTGTGTATTCACGTCACGCCCCGTGTGTGTATTCACGTCACGCCCCGTGTGTGTATTCACGTCACGCCCCGTGTGTGTATTCACGTCACGCCCTGTGTGTGTGTACACNGTGTGTGTGTGTGTGTAAGAGAAAGGACACGCGCACAGCATGACGATGCAGGATTCATGCTCACGTGCAGTGTGCACGCGCATGAATGCATTTACACGCATAACTCACCCACTGATGCGCACGCACGCACGCACGCACGCACGCACGTAGGCACGACTGCGTTACAACCGTCCGCAAAATGATCTGTGGTGTCCTTGATCTGTCAAGATGATCTCTCTCTCTCGCTCTCTCTTTCTATCTTTCTCTCTGTCTCTCTCTCCCTCTCTCTCCCTCTCTCTCTCTCTCTCTCTCTCTCT
>NW_014579212.1:75756-87280 GCF_000485595.1 Priapulus caudatus
TGTGAGAAGAAGGAGAGAGAGAGACGAGGAGCGAGAGCAGAGACAAATACGAGAAAGAGAGAGCGCTGAAGCAAACGAAAGAAGACGTGAGCACCGGCGACAGCGTGGCACTGTCGTGTATGCGTGCGCGCCCTGCTGGTTGTAGCGTGTCGTGGCGGCAGCTGGCTCTCAACGAGAGAAAGAGCAAATGGCAGGGCCAAAGCTGTAGATAAAACACGGGACGAGAAAGAGACGGAGTAGGAGAGGCAGAGGTACGGCCGAGAGATAGCCAGACGAGAGAGCAGACGAGACGAGAGAGAGAGACGAGAGAGGAAGAGAGAGAGTAGGGACAGAGCATAGAGAGAGAGGGGGCGAGCAGGAGAGGCCCCAGCAGAGCAAGAAGAGAGAGCAGCAGAGAGTGAGAAAGCGAGCAGCAGCAGGCAGACGAGAGAGAGCGAGTGTGTAAGAGAGACAGACTGATATAGAAAGGCGGCAACGCGATGCAAGTTTATTTTGTTGACGCCTTCATTTGCGCAGAAATTTTAGTTTTCTGTTTCTTTTTGCTATCGCTCAAAATGCCTTTCAAAACTGCGCGTACGTGCGTGCGCGTGTACTTTATTGCAATATCAGTACAATAACCACTACAATAAGTTTTCTAACATTTCATTTCCATCCGATATGCAATCCGCAGCAGCAGCAGCAGCACTCGCACACCGCGGGCGTCTGTTGCGCGGGGATAACGTGACTGGAATCACGGGCACCATCTACGTCACACATAGTTCCCATCAGTTTACCGTAAACCTCTCAGTCTGATCGCTGCTACTCGGCTACGAACGCCGCCACGACGCAAGATCACCGACGACGCTGACGCTACATTAACAAACGACGCTGACGCAATATCACCAACGACACTGACGCAACATCATCAACGACACTGACGCAACATCACCAACGACGCTGACGCAACATCACCAACAACGCTGACGCAACATCACCAACGACACTGACGCAACATCACCAACGACGCTGACGCTAGATCGCCAACGACGCTGACGCAACATCACCAACGACACGGACGCAACATTACCAACGACGCTGACGCAACATCACCAACGACGCTGACGCAACATCATCAACGCCGCTGACGCAACATCACCAACGACACTGACGCAACATCACCAACGACACTGACGATATTTGTCCGTGCGTTTTTTTTCTTCAAAAACTTTCGGCCACATCTTGGTAGGCAATGACGAGTATTATTTGGGGAGATTTTCAGGCGTGGGGATTTCACTTCTACTAGACGTCACTTCGAGTTCACGTGAAACGAGCCGGAAATAAACACGCAGCGATTTTATTATTTGCGACATACAAAATTAATTTTTGTATGATTTTGATGAGATTTCGAGAGGAGATTTTCGAAAAGAAGATCTTGTATTTATAATAGATTAGTGGAAGGTTGTTTTCACATCGTCAGCGCTGGGGAGTTAGGCGAAGTATATAGAGAGATAATTGGTCTTGTGATCTGATTGGGAGAAATTGACAATCCCCGACTATATCAATGTTTACCTCTCGATTACGCGTCGCGTGTCGGGTTTTACACAGACCGATCCGTGAACCGCGGACGTCAGACGACAGATGCGCATTTCTTTACGTAGGGTTTTATAGACACGCGATGCAGGAACGCGCGTTGAATGCTCTTTTGTTCGTACTCGGAACAAATCTCGAACACTTTGGTCGCCATGACGACGCAGACACGGCTGGCGCATCATTTCATCAACTTGTCAAAGTGACCTCCGTTCTAGAACCGCCTACAATAGACAGATGAAGGACGAGGAGGAGAGGGGGGAGAGAGAGAGGAGGAGAGAGGGGGGGAGAGAGAATGAGAGAAGGGGGATAGGGGAGAGAGAGGGAGAGAGAGAGGGAGAGAGGAGAACTGAGAGGGGTAGAAGAGAGGGGAGAGAGGGGGACGAGAGGAGAACTGCAGGAGGGTAGAGAGAGGGGGAGAGGGGGGAGAGAGAGGGCGATAGAGGAGAACTTGAGAGGGGTAGAGAATGAGAGAGAGACGGGGGAGGGAGAGGGAAGAGAGAAAAGAACTGAGAGGGAGTAGAGAGAGGGAGAGAGGGAGGGAGAGGGGGAGAACGAGGGGGACAGTGGGGGAGAGAGAGAAGGGGAGAGATGAGAGGAGGAGAGAGGAGGAAGGCAAGTGGGGTGAGAGAGATGGAGAAAAAAAGAGAGAATCAGAGAGAGAGCACGAGTGAGAGGCGCGGGACGAGGGATGAGCTGAAAGGAGGAGAGAGGGGGCTGGAGAGAGAGAAAGAGAGAGAGAAGAGAGAGAGAGAGAGAGAGAGAGAAGAAAGAAAAACTCCGGCGGGGGAGCAGGGGAGAGAGAGAGAGGAAGGAAGAAACAACAGAGAGAGAGACCGAGAGAGAACACGTATTCTATCGACAAACTTTGACTGGCGCATGCATTGCTGATTTTACATTAACCAGGAAGTGCGTAGCCTGTCGGCGACTAGACGTGCGGCCCTGACGGCAGATCAGACGAGTGATAGAGCAATTGCGGAGAAACGCAGAAGAACTTTCTTCTGTCGAGGAGGATTTAATTGGTTGCATTTTCTCGTCTGAGCTCCCCTCTCTCGTCTCTCTCTCTCGTCTCGTTCTCTTCCTCGTCTCTCATCTCACTCTCTCTCTTCGACTTCTCTCTCTCTCGTCTCTCGTCTCTCCATCTCTGGTAATCTCCCTATCTACTGCTGCACCGCTCTCTCTCTCTCTCTCTCTATTCTCGTCTCATCTCTCTCTTTCCTGGCTCTCTCTCTCGTCTCGTCCCTCTCGTCGACGGTCCATCCTACTCTCTCAGATCCGCCACAGCATCTCTCTCCCATCTCCTTCTCTCGCTCTCTCTCTCTCCCTCTTCTCTCTCGCGTCATTCTCCCCTGTCTCGCTCTCTCTTCACTCAAATCTCTCGTCCTTCGTTCTCCTCACCTCGATCTCCGTTCCATCCCCCAGAACAGCTCTGCCTCATCTATCATCTCACTTCGTCTAGCCGTCCTACAGTGGGATATCCTCGCCGATCTCACTCATCGTAGCCTACTATCCGACACACACACACACATCTCGTCCGCCTCTCATTCTTCCTCTCTCTCTCTCCTCAGACTCTCCGCGACTGCGTTCGTCCCCGACAGCTTCGCCTCTCTTTCCTGTCTCTCTTCTCATCTGCAGTCAAGACCTCTTCTCGAGTCCTCTTCGAAATACTCATCGTGTGTCTTCTCCCCTCTCGTCTCTCTTACACATCGCCCCGTCTCCGTTCTCTCTATTTCTTGTGCGCGCTCGCTCTCCTTATTCTCACTCTCTCTCTCTCGCTCTCATACTATTTCTCTTCGATCTATAATCGGCAGCCAGCCCGCAGCCATCCCGCAATCTCCCGCTCATGTTTGCCATGCATATAACAGTTATCGAGTATTTGATCACGAGGGGCGCCGGTGACGTCACCACACTCGTGACGTCACGAACGACGAAGCAACGCTCGGTCAACAGCGCGAGAAGGCAGCGGGATGTGCGTGAAGAGAGATAGGTGGATGGATAAGTGAAGAGAGATAGGTCAAGAGATAGGTGGAGGGATAAGTGAAGAGAGATAAGTGGAGGGATAGATGAAGAGAGATAGGTGGAGAGATAGGTGGAGAGAGTGGTGGAGGGTGATAGGTGGAGAGATGGTGGAGACATAGGTGGAGAGATAAGTGGAGAGAGATAGGTGGAGAGATAGGTGGAGAGGGATAGGTGGAGAGAGAGGTGGAGAGAGATAGGTGGAGAGATAGGTGGAGAGAGATAGGTGGAAAGATAGGTGGAGAGAGATAGGTGGAGAGATAGGTGGAGAGGGATAGGTGGAGAGAGAGGTGGAGAGAGATAGGTGGAGAGATAGGTTTGAGAAAGATATGTGGAAGAGGATAGGCGGAGAAAGATTGGTGGAAGAGTTAGGTGGAGGCGAGATAATGGACGAGAGATAGAGTGAAGAGATAGGTGGAGGAGGAGATAGGTGGAGGGAAGATATGTTGGAGAGAGTGGTAGAGAGATATATGGGAGCAGATAGGTGGAGAGAATAGGTGGGAGAGATAGGTGGAAGAGGATAGTGGGAAAGTGGTGGAGAGATAAGGTGGGCGAGAGTGTGGAAAGGAGATTACGGGAGAGATGCTGGATAGATAGGTGGAGAGATAGGTGGAGAGATAGGTGGAGAAAAGATGGATGAAGAAGAGATAGGTGGAGAGGGGAAAAAAGGGGGCTGGAAACACAAAACCGGGACAAAGCCACACTCGCACCCGCGGAGAGAGATGAATGCGGAGCAGAGATAAGTTGGAGAGATAGGTGGAGAGATAGTTGGAGAGATCGGTTCAGGCTCACCGCCCCACGTCCGCCCACACGCGCACACGCAGACACGAGTAGATAAGAGGAGATAGGTGGAGAGATAGGTGGAGGAGCTAAGGGTGGAGAGGATAGATGGAGACGCCATTAGGTGGAGAGATAGGTGAGAGATAGATGGGAGAGATAGGCTGGAGAGGATGGCAATGGAGAGAGATGAAGCGCTGGAGAGGGTGGAGAGAGATAGATAGGAGAGAGAGTTATGTGGGAGAGAGATAGGTTGGAGGAGAAATATGGTGGAGAGAGATAATGGGAGAGATAAGTGACAGAGATAGGGTGCGGACCGAGAGCGATAGGCGGTGGAATCGGGGGAAAAGATATGTGGATAGAGTGGTAGAGTGATCTAGATGGAGAGATACGGTGAGAGATAAGGTGGAGAAAGTGTGAGATAGATTTATGTGGCGAGTGGATAGGTGGAGAGGAGATAGGGGTAGAAATAGGTGGAATAGAGAGAGATGGAGAGAGATAGGTGGAGAGAGTGGTGGAGAGAGATAGGTGGAGAAAGTGGTGGAGAATAGATAGGGTGGAGAATAGGTGGAGAGAGTGGTGGAAGAGATAGGTGGACGAAAGTGGTGGAGATAGATAGGTGGAGAGATAGGTGGACGAGAGGATAGGTTGGAGAGAGATAGTGGAGAGATAGTTGGAAGATCGGTTCAATGGCTTCACCACCCCACGTCCGGCTCACACGCGGCACAGCACGCAGACACGGGAGTAGAATCAGAGAGAAGGTGGAGAGATAAGCTGGGAGAGATCGGTTCCAGGCTCACTCACGCCGCACGCTCCGCCAGGGCACAGCGGCGCACACGGCAGACACGAGTAGATAGAGAGATAGGTGGAGGGAGAGATAGGTGGAGAGTAGGTGGAGAGATAGGTGGAGAGATACGGTGGAGAGATACGGTGGAGAGATCAGGTGAGAGATAGGTGGAGAGATAGGGGACGGAGATAGTTGGAGAGATCGGTTTCAGGCTCACTCACCCGCACGTCGCGCCGCACCAGCGCACGCAGGCCGAGGGGCCCACCGCCAGAGCACGAGTAGATAGAAGAGATAGGTGGAGAGATACCGGTTGCGAAGATAGGTGGGAGAGATAGTGGAGAGATAGGTGGAGAAGAGTAGGTGGAAGAGATAGGGTGGAGAGAAGGTGGAGAGATAGGTGGAGAGATAGGGTGGAGAGATAGGTGGAGGAAGAGATAGGTGAGAGCCATAGTTGGAGAGATCGGTTTGCAGGCTCACCACCCCGACGTCCGGCCCACACGCCGCAAACGCCAGACCGAGTCAGATAGAAGAGATAGGGTGGAGAGATAGGTGGAGAGATAGGTGGAGAGATAAGGTGGAAGAGATAGGCTTTTTATTGGACAGAGATAGTGAGAGATAGGTGACGAGAGATAGGTGGAGAGATAGTTTGGAAGAGTATCGGTTCAGGGCTCACGCACCCCACGTCCCGGCTCACACCGCAACGACGGCAGAACAGCGAGTAGATAGAGAATACGGTGGAAGAGATACGGTGGAGAGATAGGTGGGACGAGATAGGTGGAAGAGATAGGTAGGACGAGATAGGTGGAGAGATAGGGTGGAGAGATAGGTGGAGAGATAGGTGGAAGAGATAGTTGGAGAATCGTTTTCAGGCTCACCACCCCACACGTCCGCGCACGACGGCCGCACGAACGCAGAGCACGAAAGTAGATACGAGAGATAGGTGGAGAGCATAGGGTGGAGAGATAGGTGGAGAGAGTAGGTGGAGAGATAGCGTGGAGAGATAGGTGAGGAGATAGGTGGAAGAGAATTAGGTGGAGAGATAGGTTGGAGAGATAGGATGGAAGAGATAGGTGGAGAGATAGGCTAGAGAGATAGGTGACGAAGTGGTGAGAGACAGTTGGGGAGATGCTGACTAGTGTGCCTCCGAAAGCGCCGCCGTCCTTTGTGGCAAACTGAAGGCTTTGCGTCATATATGGCACGCGCACGCTCCCCTAAACTGGCAATTTAATACAAAACAAGGGAATTACATAAATGGGAATCACTGTGAATTCATTCTAAATCCTGAATTCGTGGGCAGAGCAGTTGGACTGACTTTGACAACCAGCGTTTGCGTGTAAGGCATTGTCATCGTAAGCATCGTTGAAAACTTTTGGCATTAAAAGCGGCAACGAAAAACTATAAATAAAACATTAAATAAGCGCGCTAATTACCTGCAATGAGTAACGCCCACCGCATGGCCAACTGCAGCGATGTTTACTGGCGGTGACGTGGCCCTGCGCGAAATCGCCATTGAGTTTAGATCACGATTAGGAAGTTAGATAGATAGAATAGATAGATTAGATAAGATATGATAGATAGATAGTGATAGATTAGATAGATAGATTAATAGGTTTATTGGCAAAACTAGTGTTAGACACGTTAGGCAATTAAAGATAAATTTTGCAACACTAAGATATCATCAGGGCAGTAAATAAAAAACTGAAATTGATAACTATTTAACACCAGAATATATGTTCATGGTAAAGACAGTATGACATCACTTAAAAATGTTGGTTGCGTAAAATTATAAGTCACTGGAACTAAGAACCATGCTTAAAATATATTATACTAAATTTAAAGATAACGTGATCCTAGTCAGAAAAATAGTTTACTAATTAAAATGCGACACAATGAATAGAATGCAAACATATGCACATAAGCGCGAAAGTTTGTCCAGGAGAGTTATTTTAAAGAGAGCCTAAAATGTTATAAAGGGGCGCAAGCAATGAAGACTAATTATTCATAGGCTAACTTGTAGAAAGAAAAATGCAGGTGCCTGTTTACAATTGTTAATCATCCTGCGACATGTACGGGGAAGCAGGGCTATTGAAGTACGGCTGTACGGACCGGGAACCGACTTTTGGCAAGGCCGGTGAGGTTTACTAGAATTCCGTGTTTATGCGGTAGACACATTTATTGCTGAAAGGAGGGGCAATCATATCCTGTAACGTTTACAACTTTTGAGCTGATAAGCCACTGTTTGTCACGAAAGCTGTGGCTCGCGACGAAAGCGCAAGCTCTTTGGAGCTGAAGCTGAGATAGTAAGCCCCTCATCGTACATGGCGTGCGCCTATTCTCAATTATGGAGAAGCGGGCTATTATTATTTTCAACTGCCGCTTACCTTGGAGCAGATTCAATTAGACGTTGAGAGCGATCTTTGTAAGGACCCGGAGTGGCCAGACGGGTGCAGCATATTCCAGAAAATCGGTGCTGACGTAACGCACAGGGTTAAATTTGGTACTGAGATCTTCACAGCTTAAGCCTACGATTTTTTTTGTAGTATACTAAGCATGAACATTTTTTACTTGGCTCTTGCGTAGGCGAAATCATGAACGTGTATGGCCGGGCATTGTAATGTCGCGGCTAGGACCACCCATAACACCCAAAGATGGCTTCCAAAACAGGTCCTGTCGAATTTTCGGCAATTGAAAGTGTTTCTACAAAAAAGTTTCGAGGATACGTTGAAAGTCTTATTTTAGCCACCAGTACCCCCCGGCCGCATAAAAGCATTACATTTTGCAGGGTTAAAGTTTTCATTTTATTTGAAAAAGCCAGGCACTGGATAGATGCGAGTACGTTGGTTTAGGATATGAGCGGAGCGGTTGATCGAGCCTTGTCCTCAAGTAGTATCGAGATCGTCGACCGTAATTTCGGCATTTCTGAACTAATAGTCTTCAGCAGCATACAAAAATAGCGTGCTGGTTGATACAAATCACGTGCCTCAAACTTCTCTCACTTGACGCCCAACAGGTGTTGTAGGCACAGTGGCTGAACATAAAAAACCCAATGCCGGTCATAACTGAAGCGAGCTAGAGGGCAGCCAGACGACGCTGCTGAAATGTCTTGGATTTCGAATCCCTCTTTTTTTATATTTTTCCCTGTTTGCCTGTATGTCTTTTGCCATTGTTTATCGCATATTTACATGATTTGTATTTAACAACAACTGTTAATAAACAACAAATAAATTTTGTTTTGTTTATCGGTTAGGCGTTGAGGGTCAGCAATGCACAGGCATAAAACAGGAAGATTTGAGCGTACGCGGCGTGATCTTTTAATGCAAAAACTAAAAAGCAACCAAGTGGACGTTAGGAGGCCTATGCAGGCCTAGCTGCGTGTGTGTACACAGCTGTATATTTGCTGGCCGGTCGTAAAGATTTCTCTATTAGCGTTTCGGCGTGATTTGCGGAGCAAGATTCTTCAGTGAATTCCTCATGCAATAGCAATGTTTCATGTTTATAAACATTGACGTCATACTGCGCACATGCGGAGTTTACGGTTGGGCAGGCACGCAGGATGCCGTGATATTGTTCGATACAAGCAGCAGCACGCCACGTACGCACGTGCACGGTAACAGCAGACGCACGCACGCTACGCACGCACGTCTACGTGAACATGCATGCACGCCACGCCACGCTAACAAGGCGCGTCCGTACGTGAACATGCATGTCGCACGGCCCACGCAGAACGCACGCTGTACGCATGCACACCACAGCCGACGTACGGCACGCACAGCCAGCACATGCACACACGTGTTACCTGGCAGTCACGCACATACGCCACGGCATCACGCAAACGAGCAGCAGCAACAGGCACGAACGCGTGTACCTGGCACACGCCGCGGTCCATGCACGCACGTTGGTAAGTTCACACGCATGGCAGCGCACTAGGACCCCACGTCGTAGCGTGACACACGCCACGCACCACGGCAACGTGTGCGTGCAACTACGCAGCCGCACACACTTCATGCAGCGCACGCTGTAACGTGCAGCCAGCGCACGCACGCACGTATACACGTGCCACATGCACCACGCGGCGCACGCACGCACCTACGCAACGCACGCACGCACGCACGGTGTACGTGCACACGCCACGCACACATTCATGCACGGCAAGTGTACGTGGGCACACGCACGCCGCAGGCGCATGCAGGCCAGCGTGTTCGTGCGACACGGCACGACACACACGCACGCACGCACGCAACGCCCACGCACGTGTACGTGCACAGCGCACGGCAGCGCACACGCACGGTGCACGCAGTGTAAGTTCACACCGCCACGCCCGAGCCGGGGCACGCACGCACGGCCACGACCACGCACGCATGCCACGCACGTGTACGTGCACTACATAAAGGCATGCGGCTTTTCTATCAGAACATGGGTGTCATTCATCTGTAAAGTATCAAGGCAGCCACGCTTCGCTCTGCTGCCAACGCACCAACCACAGTAACAAATTACAGCGTGACCACGTGATCTATGACGCTCACGTTGAAACATCGCTATTAGACCGTGCGGCGATGGGCGTGTGCATATGGGGTTGTGCCTAGTGACATTAGACCCTCGTAAATTCGAAAGAGCTGTTCGGCTGGCAAGCAATTGTATCCGTGCGGCCGGCCTTCGATTTGAGGCAGGCACGGATGCAATAGGCTGGCCAGCGGCGGTTATGACATTCGTAGGACCTTCACCCGGGTGGCGGCTCGGCGTGCGCCTTGCCGCGAGCTGCGCGCATGATCGGGCTTAGCGGGCAGGCCCTCAAGCACCCAGCCTCTCAGGCGCGACCGCTTCTCTGGGTAGGCGCCGCGGTCTCTCATCTGGATACATACGGTGGACGAGATAGGTGGAGAGATATGGTGGAGAGAGATGGATAGAGAGAGAATAGGTGAGAGAGGAACGGTGGAGAGAGATAGATGAGAGAGAGAGTTGGATAGAGATATGATGGGAGAGAGAGATATGGAGAGAGATAGGTGAAGAGATAGGCTGAAGAGAGATAGGTGGAGGGAGAATATGTGGAGAGAGTGGTAAGAGAGATAGATGGAGAGATTAGGTGAGAGATGCGTCGGCAGGCTCAGCCCCACTCCAACGTTCCGCGGCCAACACAGCACAGCACCCACACGCCACGCGCGCACGACACGCACGCAGCACGGCAGCGCACCAACACACAGCCAGCCGCGCAATTACACACCACACAACACCGCACACCTCGGGACACGCACACACCACAGGCATATCACACAGACCACACAAGCACAACAGCACAGCACACACACACATACACACACATCCACATACACATCACATACACACGACATACCCACACACACACACACATACACACACACGCGCACTAAATACACACACAACACACACACATATCACACCACAACACACACACACACACACACACACACACACACACACACACACACACACAGTGAGGTAATGTCGGGTCATTGGCATTCAATACCTTATGCCGACCGCCGCAAGAAAATTACACGATAACTATCAATAACGCATAGAAGCAGACGGCGCTCGCATTAGGGCGGCGAAGCGTCGCGAAACACGAGCCTGACGACGACGCACGTAAAAATACGATTAACATAAAAACACACTTTACGGAGCACGTAAAACAAAATGTCGAAACAACCAGCAAATCTATGGGCACGAAAAAAACTCACAAAATGTCAATTTTATAAAAAAAAAAGGAAAGGTGAGTATATGTAGGCCTACAAAAGAAAATATCGATAAAACTACGTAAATCGTTAGCCTGATAAAACACGTGCAACAATGTGTATTAAAATAGTAAAAGAGAAAATTTTAATCTAGAATATCAATAAAAGCCATTGTGAAACATGGACTCAATGAAACGCGTAGGTTAATATTTAAAACTCATATCAAAAATGCACATAACCAAACCCTGTGTGCAGTAACCAATTTCTGAAAGATCACGTACATGCGAAAATTCGCGAAAATTCGCAAAAATTCAATAAATGTAAAAGCAAAGCTGGATAAAGCGTGAGCGAAAGCGTGAGAGAAAACGTGGTAGAGAAAACGTGAACGCGAATCAAGAGATTAATAACAGCTTACAACGAGTACGACTTCAATGAAACATCTAATCGATGTGTAAACTAAAATCATTGCCGCCGGCATCCACACACGCACACGCACGCACGCACGCACGCACGCACATTCATACACATACATATACACACACACAAACACACGCGCGCGCGCACACACATACACACACATGCACACACGCGCACATACACACGCACCCACACAGAGATATATACACACACACACACACACACACACACACACACACACACACACACACACACA
>NW_014579212.1:89653-95288 GCF_000485595.1 Priapulus caudatus
AGAGAGAGAGAGGGGGAAGGGGAAGAGGGAAAACAGACGAAGGGAAGAGGAAGGGAGAGAGGGAATCTCTCTCGGATATTTTTCCCTCCATCACCCCACCACTCGAAAATCGGGGGGGGGAGGAGATCACGGGGGGCATTGTAAGATGAAGGTCGCCATAATGTCGTTAATATTTTAATTAATTTAAGTACGATTAGCAATAATGAAGTATAATTATGGTGAGCAAGACGTAACGGATAGCTAGAGGAGGTATGTGTATGACAGGCACGCACGCACGCACGCACGCACGCATGCACGCACGCACAAACGTACGCAGACACGTACGCACACACGCACGCACGCACGCACGCACGCACGCACGCACGCACGCACGCACACACGTACGTACACACGTACGCACACACGTACGCACGCACGCATGCACGCACGTACGCACGCACACACGCACGCACACACGCACGCACGCACGCACGCGCACGTGCGCGTAGACGCACACATGAACGACCGCGCACACCCACACACACACACACACACACACACACACACACACACACACACACACACACACACACACACACACACACACACACACACTACGCGACACACACACACACACACACACACACACACACACACACACACACACACACACACACACACACACACACACACACACGACTACACGACACGACACGGCATTACACGCATGAACGCACGCATGCATGCTCCCCAGTGCTACACAGACAGACACATACAGTATCATTGAAGCTGATTTGCAGCTTGACCCCCTCCCTTACTCAATCTCCCGCACAGCAGGGAGTTAACTAGAAGATGACTACAGTATCTGACATCCACCCAGCCTCCTACAACAGCGTGGTGTCATTATATGACAAATACAACCAGAGAGACATGATACAAGATTTGCCGTGGAACACGCTTTGCTGTTGATCCTGAGCGCGCGCGCGGCATGAGACGCGCAGTTCCGCGGATATGCGCACGCGACCGCGGGCGATGTTTCAAGTATGCAAGCGTCTGTCGCCAGTGGAGACGTGCCGCCAAACTCGAGCCCGCCCGCGCACGTCTCCACAGCGGTCAGCGGATGGTCTGTAGTTTTAGAAGATCAACAATGAAGACCTTGTTCTAAATAACAACTTGATCGCGCCTAAATAGGAGCAATATACAGACCTTTAAATTGCCTTGACTAGTCAGTCAACGGCCTTGCTTGGGCGTCCATTATGCAGAGCTTCCAATTGAAATGGCCCATGAAATTGTCAAGTGGAATTGTGTTTTTCGGAACCCCAAAGAAAATGTCTCCCTCTTACAAGCACCCCCTCCCTGATCAATCACGCATTCAGGCGTAAACAATAACAGAGATAAAATTGTGTTGAGTTTATGGCTCTTGACGCACGTGCATTGAGGTACAAGACTGGTGAAAGCACAGGCACTTGGAACGTTTCCAAAAAATAAATCTTCACACAATTTTTCACAATGATCGACCGCCTGTGTGCAAAATATGTAAACGTATGTGAAACATATACGGTTAGTACTAACTGTGACATATCCGTGACTAACTGACACCACTAAATTGGTAAAATGTTTCATGCACCTTAAGAAATGTTGAGAAATTACGAGGCTATCATCGCAGAACTCTCGACACCGCCCATCCTGATGTCACAAAGCTATATGTAAACAAACACGCGTGTTGCGAGGTGCGTGCCTCCGATATCCATTTCGAGGCCCGCTAAGCCAAGCATAAAGCGCGCGGGCAAGACGTCACACACACACAGCTACGATCATTGGCTAAAAGAATCGAGTAGCGCGGTTAGGGGTTTTCGGAATTATTTAATTTTAAGAAAAACTTCAATGTTTAATGAATGACGCACTCGTTCACTTCCGAAAGCTGGTAAAAATGCCTAATTTTTCCACTATGGTGCGAAATGCATCGGCCGGGCTTTTTATTTACGAAAAGCAAACAATTCCACGCCCCATTCATGCCCATCAACGAAGAAGGCGGGAATTATTCTGATTACGGAAATGCGAAAATTCAACAGAAGGACGTAGCGCAGTGCGCTAAACAGTGTGTTATTTTCGTATTTGTGCCAAACCCCATCGTAGGAAACCGTTCTAGCATAGCAGAATGCCCTAGTTCCTGAGATCGGCGATTGGTGGTCCAATGGATCCCCATATTTAAAAATATAAAACTCTGGTGCGGCGTAGGCTGTGATTGGAAGACACAAAGTGTCAATCCTCGGCGCGCCTCGGCATCATTACCGCATCACGTCAAGTGCGACTCTTCACTCCGTCTCACACAACAGATGTTTTCCAACGACAGCTGGTTTGAGACCAATTTACGCACCAGATAGAGTCATCTTCTACACAGCAGGTATTTTTTTATTACAGCTGCATCCAGGTACACTGTGCACCTGTCCGCTGCTACACCTCACCTCTAAGTTGTCATTCACGACCCCCCCCCACACACACACACATAACCTGTAATTAGTGGACCTCCCGCCACAACCCCTGCCTCCTTATGAATATGTCGTGATTAGATGTTGTAATATCAGCTTCTGTTGTTATATTGTTAATACAGACACGATATCCTCTTAACGGCCAGCAACCAAGTATCCTATACTTTTCCCCCATCCTCCTCCTCTCCCTCATCTTACTTTTCCTCCCCGCTTCCTCTTCCTTCTCCTCCGCCTCTTCCTCCTCACCATCCATTTCCCCTTCTCCTGTTCATCGTCCTCTCCCTGATCTTTCTCTTCTTTTTCTTTCTGCTGCTCCTCCTCCGTCTCCTTCTCCTCCTTCGTCTCCTCCTCCGTCTCCGCCTCCTCCGTCTCCTTCTCCGTCGCCTCCTCCGTCTCTTCCTCCTCCGTCTCCTCCTGCGTCTCCTCCTCCGTCTCCGCCTCCTCCTCCTCCTCCTCCTTCTATCCTCCTTCCTCCCTCCTCCTCCTCCTCCTCCTCCGCCTCCTCCTCTACCTCCTCCTCCTTATTCCCAGCCTCCTACTGCATAATTTACAGAGAAGCCCGTTGCTGCCGACTCAGCAGCCGCAGCAGCAGCAGAGAGAGAGCAGGAAGAGGACTGAGGTCTGCAATCTTCTCACGCTCGCGCTCCTTGGCCTCTTCGCAGGCGCTTACAGCTTCGCGCAGACGGTTTTTGCCCGCGCAGCCTCTGGCATTCGCCCTCTATCTGAGCGGTTAGCCATGCGGAATTCGTTCGGTCTCATTAAATAAACGCCATCAGGAGATTGCTGATTGTCCGAATAGAGAGAGCCGGGAGAGACGAGGGAGGGCGAGAGACCGGAGGCGAGAGAGCGGAAGAAGGGAGGGAAAAGCGGGCCTGGGAGAAGAGGCGGAGGGAGAGAAGCGGGAGAGATGGAGCAGATGTGAGACAGGAGAGCAGGGGCAAGAGAGACAGGGAGAGAGAGGGGAATGGAGGAGATACAAGAGGGGCAGCGGAGAGGAGAGTGAGTGGAAAGAGAGGTTGAGGGAGCGGAGAGCGAGCGGAGAGAACGGGGAGAAAATAGTGCGCAGAGCGAGAGGGGAGAGGACGGAGGGGGTGCGGGATAGAGATCGGAGCGCGAGGGAGGCGAACGAGAGAGAGGAGGGAGGAAGGGAAGAGGAGGGAGGGAATGGGCCAGACAGAAAAGATAGGAGAGGGAGAGATGGAAGCGGGTCGGAAGGGGGAGAGAGGGAAATGCGAGACAAAGACGATTGGAGAAGGAGGTGGATGACGGGAGCAGAGGAGATGCGATAGTTAATTCATTCATCATATACTTATACTCATCGTCATATATCATTCCTCCATTAAGCGCGGCTGCGTGCCTCTGTGCGCACGCGCATTGTGGGTTTGAGAACAATTAATACCTATTTGCTGAACCACAACTGCTTGAGTTGGTGAGTTTCATATTCATACGCTAGACCAGATCTTACATTTAGCGGGGATACGTTGCATCATCCTCGTTAATTTTGGCGTTGCCGTCCGACAGTTCTTTCTCGAACGGGTATTGACGGACATAAAACGCAAGATGGCTACGAAAGATTCACGCAGCCACGCAGAGCCCACGGAAGAAACTGCGAGGGAAAGAACGAAAGAAGATTGGAGAGAGATAAAAGGCATGAGCGGACGATAGAGAGCAAGAGAGACAGAAAAAGACGAGCAAGAGGGGGCACGACGGAAGGAAGAAGGCAATGACCGGCAGGACACTGGGAGCAGACAGTGAGCCAACGGAAGCCCGAGAGGAAGAAGCTGCGCAAGAAGGAAAGGAGGAAGATATATAGTGCCGTGGTACAAAGAGTGGCTGCATGTTTGCCTGAGTGTAATGTTCGATGTGCCATAAATCGATGTTGCCTGTCTGCGCGAACGGTTTGCTGCCACAATAGACGCGTATAGGGTGACATGAGTCTAGAGGAGCGTTATAACGGGCTAGGCTAGATAGGCCGTGGCACCGCGTGTGATGATTAAAGGGCGAAGAGGGCCCTACGCGAATCGTTGATCATGGCGTCACCGTTTAAACGCATGAAAACGAGGTTAGCATACGCGGCTCAAAGTCATGTCATCTGTAAAGACAAGTCGCGTATACACGGTCACGAGGGTGAGGACTACGGGATTTTCGTGTCACAGCATCATATACGCTCGGAATCCTCCCACATAACGTGTCAGGGTAACGCATCGTGCTGGGAACGTTCTAACCAGTACGGCCTCAGGAGTCGCCACGCATGTGTGTGCCTAAGATACTGTGGTGTTCATCGTGTGTGCTGTATGATGTACCGTAAAGTCGTGAATATGTGATGGCTGCCACGAGTACGCCATAACCGTTATGACTTATTGTGTGTGTAGTTTACCGCACATGTGTGTTGTTGTAGGTTATGTTGTTGTGGGTCTGTACTACCTCATGTGTTAGCGTTTGCGNACCACCACCACCACCACCACCACCAGCAGCAGCACCACCATAACCAACACCACCATCACCCCACCGCCACTACCACCACCACCAGCAGCAGCACCAGCACCACCACCAGCACCACCACTACCAGCAGCAGCACCAGCACCACCAGCAGCACTACCACCACCACCAGCAGCAGCAGCACCACCACCACCAGCACCACCACCACCAGTAGCACCAGTAGCACCACCAGCAGCAGCAGCACCAGCACCACCACTACCATCACTACGAGCAGCAGCAGCAGCACCACCACCACCACCACCACCAGCAGCAGCACCACCACCAGCACCACCACCACCAGTTGCACCAGTAGCACCCCCAGCAGCAGCAGCACCAGCACCACCACCACCATCACTACCACCAGCAGCAGCAGCAGCAGCAGCAACCTGCCATGAGCTGCTGTGATCAATCACATACACTCAGCCTGCCCAGCGACGATCCTGCTTGACTGAGATTACGTGCTATCGTGTCATCTACCACCCGCTTGCATGCCAACACGCCAGAAGCAGAGCGTCGTCACACAGATATCAACCCGCCTGTCTGCGTATCGATTCACTGCTGTCAGCATGGCATCATCGTCAACACCATCGTCATCGTCATCATCGTCACACACATACACATACAGGCACACACACACACACACACACACACACACACACACACACACACACACACACACACACACACAC
>NW_014579212.1:96992-97662 GCF_000485595.1 Priapulus caudatus
AGTGATGGATATTGATGGTTATGGATATTGATGGTAATATTGACGGTGATGGATATTGATGGTGATGGATAATGATGGTGATATTGATGGTGATGGATATTGATGGTTATGGATAATGATGGTGATATTGATGGTGATGGATATTGATGGTGATGGATATTGATGGTGATATTGATGGTGATGGATATTGATGGTGATATTGATGGTGATATTGATGGTGATGGATATTGATGGTGATGGATATTGATGGTGATGGATATAGATGGTGATATTGATGGTGATGGATATTGATGGTGATGGATATTGATGGTGATATTGACGGTGATGAATATTGATGGGGATAGATATTGATGGTGATGGATATTGATGGTAATATTGACGGTGATGGATATTGATGGTGATGGATATTGATGGTGATGGATATTGATGGTGATGGATATAATCATGGTGATATTGATGGGGATAGATATTGACGGTGATGGATATTAATGGGGATGGATATTGATGGTGATGGATATTGATGGTAATATTGACGGTGATGGATATTGAGGGTGATGGATATAATCATGGTGATATTGATGGTGATAGATAGTAACGGTGATGGATATTGATGGTGATGGATATTGCCGGTGATGGATATTGACGGTGATGGATATTGATGGTGATGGAT
>NW_014579212.1:98845-99830 GCF_000485595.1 Priapulus caudatus
ATATTGATGGTGATATTGACGGTGATGGATATTGATGGTGATGGATATTGACGGTGATGGATATTGATGGTGATGGATATTGATGGTGATAGATATTGATGGTGATATTGATGGTGATGGATATTGATGGTGATGGATATTGATGGTGATGGATATTGATGGTGATGGATATTGATGGTGATGGATATTGACGGTGATGGATATTGATGGTGATGGATATTGATGGTGATGGATATTGATGGTGATATTGACGGTGATGGATATGGATGGTGATGGATATTGACGGTGATGGATATTGATGGTGATGGATATTGATGGTGATGGGTATTGACGGTGATGGATATTGACGGTGATGGATATTGATGGTGATGGATATTGATGGTAATGGATATTGATGGTGATGGATATTGATGGTGATGGATATTGATGGTGATAGATATTGATGTTGATGGATATTGATAGTGATGGATATTGACGGTGATGGATATTGATGGTGATGGATATTGATAGTGGTGGATATTGATGGTGATGGATATTGATTGTGATGGATATTGATGGTGATGGATATTGATGGTGATGGATATTGATGGTGATGGATATTGATGGGGATGGATATTGACGGTGATGGATATTGATGGTGATGGATATTGATGGTGATGGATATTGATGGTGATGGATATTGATTGTGATGGATATTGATGGTGATATATCTTGATGGTGATGGATATTGATGGTGATAGATATTGATAGTCACCATCAATATCTATAACCGTCAATATCACCATCAATATCCATCACCATCAATATCCATCACCATCAATATCCATCACCATCAATATCAATCACCATCAATCTCCATCACCATCAATATATATCACCATCAATATCCATCACCATCAATATCCATCACCATCAATATCGATCACCATCAATATCCATCACCATCAATATCCATCATTGGATATTGATGGTGATGGATATTGAT
>NW_014579212.1:100984-101841 GCF_000485595.1 Priapulus caudatus
GTGATGGATATTGATGGTGATGGATATTGATGGTGATGGATATTGATGGTGATGGATATTGATAGATATTTCGTCCCGAACAGGCAAATAGTAATTAACAGTAAATTAACTGACAATTAGGAATATTATTGTGTCGATTTTTACTGGGATTTAATTATTGTAGAAATAATTAAAATAATTATCTCCAGAATGATTAAAAACAGTAAAAATCGGCACAATAATATTCCTAATTGTCAGTTAATTTACTGTAAGAAGTACAGCAGATGCGGAGCGGAGGCTGCGACGGGCTACGGATGCTGGTGCAGGGATGCTGGTGCAGGGATGCTGCTGCAGGAATGCTGGTGCAGAGATGCTGGTGCAGGGATGCTGGTGTGTAGTGATGCTAGTGCAGGGATGCTGGTGCAGGGATACTGGTGCAGGGATACTGGTGCAGGGATGCTGGTGCAGGGATGGTGGTGCAGGGATGCTGGTTCAGGGATGCTGGTGTGTAGGGATGCTGCTGCAGGAATGCTGGTGCAGGGATGCTGCTGCAGGGATGCTGGTGCAGAGATGCTGGTACAGAGATGCTGGTGCAGAGATGCTGGGGTGCAGGGATGCTGGTGCAGGGATGCTGGAGCAAGGATACTGGTGCAGGAATGCTGGTTCAGGGATGCTGCTGCTGCAAGGATAATGCTGCAGGGATGCTGGTACTCGCAGCCTCTCCCTGTGCTCGCAGCCTCCCCCGTGCTCGCAGCCTTCGCCCGTGCTCGCAGCCTCCGCCCGTGCTCGCAGCGTCCCCCGTGCTCGCAGCCTCCTCTCCCCCCGTGCTCGCAGCCGCCCCCGTGCTCGCAGCCTCCCCCGTGCTCGCAGCCTCCCCC
>NW_014579213.1:0-3781 GCF_000485595.1 Priapulus caudatus
GATTATGCCAATTTGTAAATAAAAACATAATTTGCGGCAAATTTTGTATATATCAATAGCTTATTAAAAACGCCAGTAGCCAACACTGAATTATTGATTTTCATCCTGGCTAAGTGTGATGCTTCCGTCATTCTCCCTCGACTATATTAGCATATAATGCTGAAGGAGTAAAAACAGTTCTAAAAAGCATATTTGTTTGTTTTTTAATCCTTGTTATCTATGCGTAATTGCACGTGTTCAAATTGAATGCAATTTGTACACAATTACTGAAGACTTCACACTACAGATATACCGTACGGTGAGGTATGATTTAATCGTGATAATATGTTGCGCCGTCGCTAACAAACTTGCAATCGTCACGTCGTTAAGTGAAGTTATTCCTGGCACATATCCATTGAAAAATTAAATAAGGGTTATATCGAGTGACGGTAATGAAATTGATATTATAATCTTAAATTCCGTAACCGTTTTACTGTAAGATACCATGTCTAAAATATGTCGAAATGTCGACGAAGGTTCCGGGAACCTCGTCCTGTCTGTCTTAATTCCCAAGTCGTCACATATCGTTTAGGCATCCGAGTGAACTTATTTTAGTATGTTCTAGGTTGTTTCAATAGCACAAGCGTGTAACACTACTTTCTTTCTTTTATTTTTGGCGTCGGATGCACGACACAAGTGGATCTAACTGACATCTCCATCCCATGAAGCGCATCATCTGAATTCACGGCGAGTTTGCCAGGAGCAAACCAAAGCAGCAATTGTCCCCACCCGTCGGTGCACTGCATTAAAAATGCCATGGACTAAACCCCGATGACCAAGCTGGACTTGCAATTCCAGCGAACGAGGAGACTGGGTTTAACGTGCCTATTACGCCGATATACTTAAGACGCTATTGGCGATTTGATATCAATCGGGAGAAAGGCTAGAATCCGTGTGAATGTGTCGGAAATTATTGCTTAAGTCGTACCTACATAACGGAGTTCTTGGACTTAACCTTTGGAACTGAGGTGCTTCCTATTTAATAGTGCACTGATTACAAGCTACGACACAACATCGGCAGATCTCGAATACCAATAGCGTTTCGCTAGGAGGCTGGTCAAAGAGTTTCTGTGTGGCGTAGGAACATGTACGCAAGCGAAATGAAATATTGGAATCTCGATATCTAACTTTCGGATAAAAGGTAAATCTAGGAACGTTTTCGTGAGAAGCGTCTACTGACTACAGCCGTACCTGTCCGTAGCCCAACCCTAGCGGTGGCTTTTCTGCTAGTTCCGCAAACCATGTCCGAAATTCGGCGTACTAATGGCAGGTGCAAAATATTTCGACTAAAATACGCCTCCTTTTGGTGACATAGGAATTCTGGAGTCATCGGTTGATGTCTTATTTTACTGGTTACTCTCAAACTGTTTGATTCGGGAGGTGCCGCGTTGTCAGAAATGAAAAATAGTTATGGCTCTAACTACGTCTAAAATATCCCTAACGTTTAACACTACCAGTTCACTTCAAAAGCAATGTCACGATGTCACAACGTATTCATGGATGTTCCTGAACAACGAGCCCCTGCAGCCATGCGGAGCAGCATTCTAATTGTTGGTGTGGAAAGTTGGAATCGTGAGACTTCCTACTTGACTAAGTGGCTAGTGGGTATGCGTGGCAATGGTAACAGTAGGCTCAACGGTAGAGGGTTATTAAAATATTGATCATTGATATTACTAAAGCACAGGCCGGAAATGTATTTTAAGGTGAGTGCAGCTGGACATGTGTTAATAGTCAATAGCTTACTGCGATACTGATGGCGCCAACTCCGACATGTGTATAGCGAGATGGGTGGTTAGGAGGATGGCGTTCATTGCTACCATTGGTAAAGTTTTATGGAAGGAATATATTACACGTTACATAATAATTATATATATATAATTATAAATTAGATCAGTTTATATACCATCCTTGGTGTGGTGCATGTGTGGTGTGTTGTGTGTGTGTGTGTGTGTGTGTGTGTGTGTGTGTGTGTGTGTGTGTGTGTGTGTGTGTGAGAGAGAGAGAGAGAGAGATAAAGAGAGAGAATGTGTGTACGAATGTGTCTGTTTGTTTGTTTGTTTGTTTGTTTATTTATCCTGGAAATCTGTGTGTGCCCGTGCGTACGTTCGTGCATGCATTAATGATAATGTATTATATCTTTAAATTATAAATGAAATTTCAGCTGAAACTATTTGCAACGTGGACCTTGGGTACGGTATAGTGTGCGGGATCGATGCGATACACGGAGCTTGCTACGCCGACGGGATACCTGGTTATTTTGTGTGCAGGTGCTACTACGGATGGAATGGTGGACAGTGTTCCGTACCAGATCCTGGAGGTATCGTTTATAAAAAGTACCGTTTAATCCTTTAAATATTTTTCTATAGGTTATCCCCTTTTAACATTACATGTTAATTACAAAAACATGAGAAATGTGCTGGTTTATGCACATCGGGGTTTTCGCCGAAGTATATTCATATCAAATATTCATGCCACGGTTTATGGCAGTAATGATCACCTGCACTAATAATCTTGACAAAGATAAGGTAAACATTTGGTAATTATACAATTTGAATCATTTAATGATTGTAGCAACGACGACGACGACGATGACGACGATGACGACAATGGAACCACTCGAGACAACGGCAGCCGTGACCACAGGAGCCGTGACCACAGAAGGCGTGACCACAGACGCCGTGACCACAGGACCCGTGACCACAGACGCCGTGACCACAGGAGCCATGACTACCGCCGATCAGGCCGATACAGGCCAGACACAACCTACTTCAACCATGCCACCGTTAACCTGTCTTATGGAAAGATCTTCGATGAGTTATATCCGTATACAAGATCCCAGTGTTATCACCTACGCAGTGGAAGTGGTAAAGACATTGATATTGCCCAATCTCCCAAATAAAATCCATAAATGTGCATCTCATTGTTCTGCAGATCGCAATTGCGTCATAATTGGTTTCGACAACTCGATTAGCACATGCTATATCTGTCACGTGGCTGTGAACGTTACATACACTTTTTTAGCGGATCAGGAGTATTTGTGTGCGATAAATTAACGGCTGTTAGCCATGGGATATTCAAAGGCGCAAAATAGATCATTTATAGTAGGGCCCTAAGTCAAAATGGTCTTTGCATTGTCTTCTATTGTGGCAGTTATATTGACTAGACACGTTGACTACTAAAGTGTGTAAAATCATTGATAAGAAAGTGGTTTAACGAACAGATGCCTTAAAATCTCTTGATTTAATTTCTACGTGTGCTAATTTCAGAGTGTCATCTAATGCCCTTAAACAAAAACTCAATTTGCTGGCTAAACCTAGTAACTAGCTATATCTAGTAATCAAAACTGATATTTTCTGGCATAATCTAATTTATTTTAATCTAATCTAATCCAATCGAATATTTTATCCAATCCAATATCCAATTCAATCCAATCCAACACAATCCAATCTGATCTATTTGAATATAATTATCACATGATGTGTACACATTATTGGAACTGCTCTACATTTGCAGGTAGAGCAGGCATCTCCTGTGTAGTACAGAAGTTACAACTCATGTATAGTTAAATTCTAGTTTGATTGTCGTAGTGAACTATAAGAAATGTCGGATATCTATCGAACACTTTAAAATCAATGCCGGGAGTAATCAACTCACAGTTTAAGATATATACGCTGAAAATATAATAGTCCTAAACTTTTCCGTGTGAATGTGCGTGCGTGTGTGCTTGTGCGTGCGTGTGTGC
>NW_014579213.1:6963-8745 GCF_000485595.1 Priapulus caudatus
GCTACCAAACTTGGTATACTTACACATCTTGGAGAGAAGGTGTGTAGCGTACAAAAACCAGGTCACTGGGACCTTTATTTGACCTTTACCTTGACCTTGATCATATTTCTCTTCCGCTCTATAACTCGGCCCCTAATTGACCTAGCGCGACCAAATTGGGAATACTTGCACATCTTGGGGAGAAGGTGTTTCACGTACCGAAACCAGGTCACTGCAACCTTTATTTGACATTGACCTTGACCTTGACCTTCATCACATTTCACTTCTGCTCTATAACTAGGCCCCTAATTGACCTAGCGCGAGCAAACTTCGTATACTTACACATCTTGGGGAGAAGGTGTGTCGCGTACCAAAACCCCTTAGGCAACCAATTTTAACATACTTGCACATCTCAGGCAGATGAGTTGTGTAACAAACCTTTGTCTTTGTGACTTATTTAACTTTACCTACCTTCTACGTCCTTACAGAGATATTTCATTCATACTAGATCACGGGGGATACATGTAGTTGGCGACAACTGCCTTTTCTAGTTATATATGAGATTCTTTATTGTACATTACGAATACACTTTCACTCTCGGACTGACTGGCTTTTTGTGGCCGCTGATAGCTGCTCAAAATGTAGACTGGTACTCGATCCCACCTCTCGGCTTAGGCCTCGCTGGGTCTGGCAGAGCGAGCATATAATGAGTGGAGTCGACGGCAGGGACCCGTCTAGTCTTGGATTGCACGATACGGCAGCCGGCTGAAAGGTGCAATAGGATATGTTTACTAGGCACTTCTAATTTTAACATATATTTGACGATATATTAAAGAATGATGGAAAACCCCTAAAAAGTGCCCTAACCCTAACCCTAACCCTAACCCTGACCCTAATTAAATTTAAAATATATGTTAAAATTAGAAGTGCCTAGTAAACATATCCTATCGCACCTTTCAGCCGGCTGCCACGATACGCTATGTTTTTGATAACGGCCCCCCATCTATCGGAACAGACTTAAAAGAATGTGCATTCAAAATCAAATTTAAATTCAAATAAAATTTATTGCAAAGATAATTGATGTTTATACAGGCAAGTACAGTGTGTTGTAACCCAAGAAAATATATATACTACGTCAGAAATGAATTTATCTATTTATCGGAATTAAATGAATTCGTTGGCGCCAGGTGTCGCTGCGTTTTGTTTACGACATGCTACGCCCTCAGGCTACGCGCATATGCAAGCAACGCTGATTATACATATAACATTTATCTAATCTATTTTTGAGTTCGTATGTATGTATGTATGTATGTTAGACCGCATAATTCTGTCCCATATAACCTTTTTTATATTTTGGTGAGGGTTATATTGGAAGAGAGAGAGACGGAGGGAGAGACAGACAGACAGAGAGTAGACAATAACAGAGAGTAAGATCAAGAGAGAAAGACGAAGAGATATATGGGTGAAAGAAAAAGAAAGAAAGAGAGAGGGGGTCGAGAGAGTGTGAGAGAGAGAAATAGGTGAGTGAAAGTAGAGGGGAGCAAGCTAGGGGAGAGAGGGAGGAGGAGAACATGTAGCGGAGGGAGGGAAGAAGGAAGAAAGTGAGGAGAATACATAAGGATGAGGGGAAGAGAGCGAAGTACGGGAGGAGAGCAAGGTAGGGGAAAGCGGGAGGAAGAGAGACGTAGTTGGAGATAGAGGTATGTGAGAGAGGCCGGAAGAGAGACCTAGATGGAGATAGAGGTATGGGAGAGAGGCCAAAAGAAAGACGTAGATGGAGATAGAGGTATGGGAGAGAGGCAG
>NW_014579213.1:9421-11905 GCF_000485595.1 Priapulus caudatus
TACAACTACACTACCCCCCCACCCCCACCACACACACACACACGCGCGTGCGCACATGACGCACGCATGCACACACGCAAACTCGGATACACGCACGCGCTCGTGCGTTTAAAGAAAGCATAGGGGACGCGCGCATAATACGCACGCAAATCATTGCAGCAAATCTTTTAGTCGTAAATGCAGAAGATGTTTGCTTGCTTGATAAGAATAGTGAGCAGGTGGGGCTACGTGCACGAGCCGGGTCGCGGGATGGCAGGTAGACACGGGTTCATCGAGTGAGTCAACGTGAAATGACAGGTGCGATAATGCTTTCATGAACGATGGCTGGATTTTATAGTGCACACGAACTAAACTCATAAGAAATTTAGCGAGTAGAAAAATCAACGTACTGACTCCGTGATATAGAGCCTTTATATAGTATGAGGAATCGCAGTAACGCCATTTTAAAAAGGATGTTATTCAGAGAGAGAGAGAAAGAGAGAGAGAGAGAGAAAGAGAAAGACAGAGAGAGAGAGAGAGAGGGGGGGGGAGAGATAGAGAGAACATAAGTAAGAAAGATATAGCTAGCAAGAGAGAGAGAGAGAGAAAGAGAAGCAGAGAGAAAGAAAGAGAAAGAGAGAGAGAGAGAAAGAGAGAAAGAGAGAGAGCGAGAGAGAAATAGAGAGAAAGAGAGCGCGCAAAAAAGAGAAAGAAAGAGAGAGAGAGCGAGAGAGAGAGAAAGAGGGGCAGAAAGAGTGAGAGTGAAAAAAATAGAGAGAAAGTGAAAGAAAGAGAGAGAGAGAGAGAGAGAGAGGGAGAGGGAGAGAGAGAGAGTGGGGGGGGGGCGAGCGACAAGGGGAGAAAAAGAAAGGAGAGGACAATATGGAACGGGAATATAATACTGACGCTATAATATATACGTTTGCTGCTGCTGCTGCTGCTACTGTTGCTACTGCTGCTACTGCTACTGCTATCTTGCTACTGCTGCTGCTGCTGCTACTACTACTGCTACTGCTGCTGCTACTGCTCTGGCTGCTGCTGCTGATATTGCTACTACTGTTGCTACTGCTGCTGCTGTTGCTACTGTTGCTGCTACTGCTGCTACTGCTGCTGCTGCTACTACTACTACTAATGCTGCTGCTGCTACTGCTGCTGCTGCTGTTGCTACTGCTGCTGCTACTGCTGCTGCTGCTGCTACTACTACTGCTGCGGTTACTGCTGTTACTGCTGCTGTTGCTGCTGCTGCTGCTGCTACTACTGCTGCTACTGCTGCTGTTACTGCTTATGCTGCTACTGCTGCTACTGCTACTGCGGCTATTGCTACTGTTGCTGCTACTGCTACTACTACTGCTACTGGTACTGTTGCTGTTGCTGCTACTGCTACTGTTGTTAACTAGTTGTTGCTGCTACTGCTGCTGCTGTTGCTGCTACTGCTACTTCTGCTACTGCTGCTACTGCTTCTGTTACTGCTGCTGCTGCTGCTGCTTCCTCTGCTGCTACGACTGCTGCTACTGCTGCTGTTACTGCTGCTGCTGCTGCTACTGCTACAGCGGCTGTTGCTACTGTTGCTGCTACTACTACTACTACTGCTACTGCTACTACTGCTGCTACTGATACTCTTTCTGCTGCTGCTACTGTTGCTAGCTAGTTTTTGCTGCTACTGCTGCTGCTGTTGCTGCTACTGCGGTTACTGCTACTGCTACTGTTGTTACTGCTACTGCTGCTGTTGCTACTTTGACTGCTGCTGCTACTGTTGCTACTGCTACGGCCTAACCCACCAACGTCGGAGGTTTCGCTGGTTCCTGCGCTGCTCCCGGGCCCGGATCAACGCCAACAGCACTATATTATGCTCGTGCTGTAGTTCCTCCAGACGCCCCCTCAGCAGGGCCACGCGTAGTCGCTCTGGTGGAATAGCCATCCTCTTTCAGCGCCGACAGGCAGTTTTTAATTCCAAGCGTTCATTCGCCCGAGCTATATACCCCTCAAAAAACGAAAATATGTTGCAAGACTAACGCAAGACTAACGCACGGCAGACTTGCAATGTTGTGCGAGCCTCTTAGGAAATATAATATTTGTGAGACAATCTTGTAACTGTCTCACTACTGTCCTGCGACAGCCGTGAGACAGTTGTAGGACAGTCGTGCGATAGTCGTAAGATTGTTTGAATAAAAAAATTTCTTCTGGTACCCACGACAAGATATTTATCGCGCGACAGTTGCAAGACTGTCGCAAGACTGTTGTTGATGCCAATATCATGGCGTTTGGACGTGTATTTCTCCTCTAGTGCTGCGAAAAGATTGGAGCGGTCTGGAATTTCTGTGCGAACGCTTTCTTACCTTCTCTCTATCACTGTGTATTTGTGCATGCACAAGGGCGTGCGCGCTATGTGTTGCAGCGGTGTATTGGACGGTGTTGAAGTGAAGTTATTAGGTCAAATCAAACATTAAGACTATTACTGGTACTGGTACTGGTAGGGCTAGTAGTAGAACTGACAAGTTGTATTTA
>NW_014579213.1:11930-17933 GCF_000485595.1 Priapulus caudatus
AATCGTTCTGCCATGCTAATGTAATAATTTAATAAGTTTGCAAGTAATCGGTTTTCTGCTGAAGTTCGTTTAATAGCTCGCGTTTTTATATTCTTCAGAAACAAACTATGGTACACGAAATGCACAAACCTACAATATTTTTTAAGATCATTTGTAAGCATTTAATTGAGATATAAATTCGTTGTGTATCCACAAAATTAAGAAAGCATTAATCTAACTGCCGAATAGTCAGTCCAATCAATCTCTATCTATCTATCTATCTATCTATCCTATCTATCTATCATATCTATCTATCTATCTACATCTATCTATCTATCGTAATCTACGTGTGTATCTAAACAGTTCAAGCAAGCTTTTCTATCATTCAATCTACCTCTCTACCTATCAAATCGAATCTTATCTATCAATCATGCAACCAATGCCATCCATTCATGCTTTCATGTGCTGGTGTAAGTTCAATGTGTCGTGTTGTGTGTTGTGCATGTGCTGTGTGTGTACGTGCGCTCATCGTTCTCGCGTGCGCTGCGTGGCCTGCATACTTCTGTGTGTGCGTAGTGTTTGTGTGTGCGTGCGTGGCGTGCGCGCGGGCGTGCGGCGTGTGTGCTGTTTTGCGTGCCTGTGGGCAGCGTAAAGCCACGGCGCCGCAAAAATGTGTTTTGGGAAGGTGGACTGCCATAATCATGTCATGTATTCACATTTTCTCGTGGGTGCGTGGAAATGCCCCCTTCCCTCCTCCTCTCTCTCCTCTTCCGTCAGCAAGTTTGGGGCTTACGTGACGGCGGAGCCGGTGGTCGCGGATGGCAAGGTAGACATGAAGTTCATGCGGTGAGTCAACGTGAAATGACAGTGGCGATAATGCTATTGTAGCGTGAAAGTAAATTTCACAGGGAAGGTTGAAACGTATTTACACGTGTTTTGCACGCATACGTACGATAGTCTTCAACCTGGTTGGTATGTATGTATATAATCACTCGAAAGCAGTTCGTTCGATGACTGAAATTCTTGCGCAACGTGTATACACTAACGGAATCCTACGTAGCTGCGCCGTCCGGTCTGTTTACATACACGATCGAATAATCGTCGGCTGGTACGTATAGAAAAACGCCGCGTGACATATTTTGAAGTTGGCCGTTTGAAATGGCCGTACCCACTCATTGGCTTGCGCAATCTAGACGTTCGCAGCAGATATCCGCGCCGAAGCGCGAACAGCGCCACCCTGTGGCGCCATTTAGAACGACATACGCTGCTTCTGTCAATATGCACTAATCATGGTTCTATCAGATCGGCTCTGGATCGTCAATTGAGCCGATTTTGGCGCATTCCCGCAAGCCTATTGGACTTATGCACGTAGGCGAGAAATAACTCCAAAATGCTCGAAAGTGCTACGTTGCTTGTGGCGCGCAGTGCCGAAAAACTCTAGAAAAATATTTCCTTTTCGGCTGGATCAACCTGATATTAATTTGGAAGTTATCGGCGAAACGCGCACTAGATGCGCGCCACGAGTTCATACTAACGGTACGCATTTCCAAGTTTTTGTAAAAAAAAAAAGCTCGGATGGATGACCTAGACTGCCGCAGCGTCCGTTCAACACCGCTAGCGTACACTCACTTCAGATATGAAGGCCAACGATAGTTGCGGCTGAGTTGAAGGTTCAGTACGCAGTCCTACTTGGGCTGGTAAATCTGGAATATTAATCTGGTACCAGTCCAATTGGACACAGAGCCCTAGAACGTGATTTATGTTGTGGATCAGCGACTATCTACTGTGTATTCTGTGCAATGCCACAAATGCCGTGCGGGCATATGTGTTGGGCATCGTGTAACATAAGTTTAACGGTGTTGAAGTGAAGTTATAGGTGGAAATCAAACTTAAGACTATTTGCTGGTAAGCTTGTAGTACTAAGTCCGTACTGACAAGTTGTATTTAAGTAACCAATCTTTATTAGCCGATTATTAAGAGTAGGCGCGTATACTAGAAACATTAACGAATTTTTCGAGTAACATAGATTTCGTATTATAGTTACCGATTAAAATATTTTTAGTTGAAACGCTGGAAGTGCCTGTTGTCATAGTATATGCCTAGGGTATTCTAACCCTAGCCAAAAGAGCGTGTTCTTGCTATCGTAGTAAGTACTAGTAGTACGCTAATAGTGGTCAAGGATAGAGAACAGCGTGGCTCCCCAATATTTATATGGGCCCGCAAATGTATGGGCAAATGCGCAATAAACCAATGTCCATTTAAGCGATCAATATATAATATAATATTCATATCAATATAATAGGTTACGGCGTTATGCTCCTTATGGTTAAGGGTTCGTCTTATTTAGAAGTTAAATGTACTAGTAACAGAGTTAGTCCATCTATTACTTATTACTAATATAACATGAGCTCCTGCGGTTCCTGGTAGTTATGCTAGTACTAGTAGTAGTACTAAGGTAGTGGCTGGTAATCTTATAGTACCTACTACTACTCAAGTACTGAGTAGTAGAACTTAGTAGTAATTAGTGAATCATGTACTTTGAGTAGATACAAGTATTCGTAGCCGTACCGTAGTGTGGAATGTAATACCGAGTCTTACATGCGGACCGACCGCCCGCCACAGGCACTTCGACTCGTTCATATAAATAATATAATGCTGAACTAAATACGAAAATCTTATTTATCTAACGAAATTGTAAATGTTCTACGTATAGCCTACTCTCTTTCAGAAGGTTGCGAGGTGCATAAGGCTTATATATAGACTAGGACTACACTCCCACCTCGATTATCCATTGAGTAGACTAAAGCGAAGCGCGGAGCAGTGCAGCTAAGCGCGAGAGGTGCGAGAGAGTGCCAGTCTATGGGCTAGTAGGCGGCGGGCAGGCGCGCACTGCTTTCCTAAACTCCCTGTACAGCTCGGCCATTGGAACGTTCAAAAATCGTTGGAGAGTTGGGGCGCGAAGAGCGCCGGTAGGTGTTTTCCCTGATATCTTGACAGCGGTTTCCTTACTGGCAAGGTTCGCGAAATGTCAGAATTTCGACCACGTCTTTCTGTGATTTCCGCGTGAAGCAGCAGCTCGGTTACGAAACACATTACTGCGGTTACACTTTTTATAACAACGTGAAGCACTGTTCACGTCCCAAATGTCCTATCCCCCTCTGTGTCCCCCCCACTAAAAGTGCGGACTGTTCGTCTGCATGCTATGGATCCGTGGCGCCCGCCAATTCATTCGGCGCAAGCGGAATCCATAAGGCTGCCAGCGCTGCATACTGTCGTACAGGACGTTTTCCCGCGGTCAGCCGTGCGCCCTTGCCACGGAACTGCGCGAAAGATCTGCCTTCAGCGCTGTCGGATCAACATCGTCGTTTCGGAACGCATTTTCTACTAGTATCCGTCTCAATCCTGGGTACGGTAAACCGCGTGGGCGGTAGGAATGGGCGCCGCGTACGGAAGCGGGGAGGAGATGGCGCGGGCGGGAGGGTGTGCGGAGAGGGGGCGCGGCCGGTACGGAAGCGGGGAAGCGAATGGGTGGCGCGGGAGGGGAGGCGGGGGGTAGGGCGGCGCCAAGGGAAGCAGGGAAAGAGGATGGCCGCGGGCGAGAAGGCGCAGGGGATGGGGCGGGCAGCCAGGGAAACGGGGAAGGAAGATGGGCGCCGGGGGATAAGCAGACCAGGGGAGGGCGCGCAGGAAAGCAAAGGGAAGGAGGATGGCGTGCGCGGAATCGGCGCTCGGGAAGGAGGGCGGCGGCGTCCTGGAAGCGGGGAAGGGTGCGTGGGCAAGGGGGCGGCGGCGTACGGAAGCGGGGAAGGAGGATGGGGTGAAGCGTGGAGGGGCGCGCGGGAGAAGGGCGCGGCGTACGGAAGGCGGGGAAGGAGGATGGGTCGGCGGAGGGGCCGCGGGGAGGTGGCGGCGGCGTACGGAAGCGGGAAGGAAAGATGGGGCGCGGAGGTGGCTGCGCGAGAGGGGCGGCGAAGGCGACAGTGGCAAAGTACGAATAAATAAATTACACTGTACGCGATATTTTTACCAATACAAAATGGCTCGTCGCGACACGCGCCATGGCGCGCGGCGCGGTAGTGGAGTGATCGGCATCTTTCTCACGGGAGGCTTGCTCCGCGCCGCGTATATTACGTGTTTTCGGTCCTGTTATCGTAACGCGCGTTCTAGCGGCGAACACAGATCGAATAATACTCACAGGCACTCTGACCGTTTTCAAATAATAAATGATGGGTGGGTTAGGATTAGGGTTAGGGTTAGGGTTAGGATTAGGGTTAAGGTTAGGGTTAGGGAGTAGGCGTAGGCGACTCCCTAGACTCGTTAGTGGAGTAGGCGAGGTACGGTCCGGCATATTAGATGGTACCAGGGTACGTTCCGGCAGTACCTTGGGGGACATAGACCCTCTCAGCGGTAGTGGTGGTCAAGGAGCTAGATATATACAGCTATATATCTATATAGCTAATTAGCTATGATGTATGTGATAACATGTGTGTAGCTGTGTACATGTGTATGTCTATAGCTAGTGTATATCTATCTCGTTGGTGGCGCTCACTGAGTTTGTGTTATATATAATATATACAGCTGCTATTACATACCGTTTGTATTATGTACAGCTCCGTGGAAGTGGTGGTCGTGGCATCCATGTTGGGTGAGTGTGTATGTGCTGTGTGAGACTGTCGGTCAGGCGTGTGGTTGTGTATTCACTACAATAAACATAACGACGGTTTCACAACATGCGTGCGTTTGTTTGCCTTCTACGTTTTTCTGCTGTCTTTGTCATCGTTACCGTTACCATCACGTGCGTGAGTGAGTGTGTGTGCGAGTTTGCGTACAATAAGTGTGCGTGCGTATACGCTCGTCAATTTCATTTGTGTGTGTGTAATTTTATCCGGTACGTAGTTATTTAAGGCTGCATGCTATTGCCATGACAACGTTGGCAGTCGCTGACAATATGGCTGACCGATGAAATGACACGATGCATGTACACGCTCGTGAAACACGATTATCGCTGTGAAATAAGAAATATGTGCAGCTTTCTTTACTCATTAAACGAGATTGATAACCGAAATTTAACTCGACATTGATTGCAATGACATTGCATATTCACATTACTGCAACATTCACTTTTCGGGCCAATATTATTCTGCGTAAATCGAGCACTCAAAAAACGTGCCAAAAACTTGTTTACAATTTTACGCTATTCAACAATTCCTACGCCGACGTCGCGTCGTTGAAAATATCTAGTTTAGCTATTGTCGCCTGGCTGGCTAGGGAGATAGAGCTGATGGAATGCTGATCTATATGTTTGCACGATGTTCGGGTAATTTTAAGGTAATCGAAACAGCGAAAACACCTAAATTGCTTCTGCATCCGGAGTATGAAAGTCCGTTGTGCGACGTCCCAATGTGTATTCATGGCATCACCAATATATGACATTCTGGAGTGAATAACAACTTGCACGGAATGCGCATGCGCGAGCGTGTTGTTTACCAAGTACCATGCTGGGAAATCACAACGAATGAGCGCTGGGACAAGAATGAGATCGTATTTCAGTGTATGCGTGCGCTTGAATTTTGTATTTCTCATTAGAAAGGGTTATAGCTCTTTGCAATTCTTAATTACAGAAACTAGAATCTTTTCGGAATAATCCGACAGTGTAAGTGGCTCGTCCTATGTGCGTTGCTGGGACGGCCGGGGAATTTTCAAAGCAAGCCTACTTTTTCGCGCAAAATCTCAATGCAAATTGGCCATTTCGAGTGTGTGCTGGCCAAATGTTGTTTACAAAAAAATTATGGAAGAATTTTTTAGTTAATAACATAATATATGGTGTCACTTGCGACGTGGATTCAGAGGATGACATTGTGATTTGTAAAAAAAACTTCTGCTGATTTATGAGAATTTTTTCGTAAGTATGGCCGCCAATGGGAAATGATTACCCAGCGTGGTACCTTAAGCCCGGCGCACACGTGGCGATTTTTATCGACAGTACCGTCGATTTTCATCGCCGGTACTGTCGATAAAAATCGC
>NW_014579213.1:23218-25343 GCF_000485595.1 Priapulus caudatus
ACGCCGCCGCCCCTTCCCGAGCGCCGATTCCGCGCACCCATCCTCCTTCCCTGCTTTCCCTGGCGCCGCCCTCCCCTGCGTCTGCTCCCCCGCGCCCATCCTCCTTCCCCGCTTTCCCTGGTGCCGCCCCTCCCCTGCGCCTGCTCCCCGCGCCCATCCTCTTTCCCTGCTTCCCTTGGCGCCGCCCCTCCCCCGCGCCCCCTCCCGCGCACCCATTCTCCTTCCCCGCTTCCGTACGCCGCCGCCCCCTCTCCCGCACACCCTCCCCCGCCCCATCCTCCTTCCCCGCTTCCGTACGCCGCCGCCCCTTCCTACACGCCCACGCGGTTTACCGTACCTAGTTGCGCAAGCCAAGAGCGGGTACGCGCCATTTCAAACGGCAACTTTAAAATAGTCACGGCCGTTTTTTCTATCGTACCAGCCGACGATTATCCGATCGTGTATGTAAACAGCTAGACGACGGCGGCAGCGTACGTAGGTTCCGTAGTGTATACACGTTGCGCAAGAATTTCACTCATCGACGACTGCTTTCGAGTGTTATATACATACATACACACCAGGTGAAACTACGTACGTATGCGTGCAAACACGTGTAAATACGTTTCAACCTTCCTGTTAATTTATTCAACGTTACAATAGCATTATCGCACCTGTCATTTCAAGTTGACTCACCCGATGAACTCATGTCTACCTGCCATCCCGCGACCACCGGCTCGGTCACGTAGCCCCAACTGCTGAGAAAGAGAGAGAGAGAGGAGGAGGAGGAAGGGGGCCATTTTCCACGCACCCCACGAGAAATGTGAATACATGACATGATTATTGGCAGCCACCTTCCCAAAACACATTTTGGCGCGTGGCTTTACGCTGCCACAGGCACGCAAATACACACACACGCACGCACGCCCGCGCGCACGCACGCACGCACGCACACACAAACACACACAAACACACACACAGATATGCACGCACGCACGCGAGGACGGATGCGCGCACGTACACACACACAGACACACACACGCACACACACATTAACATACACACATGAAAGCATGAATGGATGGATGGTTGCATGGATTGATAGATAGATTGATTGATAGGTAGAGAGGTAGATTGATAGATAGAAAGAGTGCTTGACTGATAGATACACAGATAGATAGATAGATAGATAGATAGATAGATAGATAGATAGATAGATAGATAGATAGATAGATAGATAGATAGATAGATTGATTGACTGACTATTCGCAGTTAGTTAATGCTTTCTTAATTTTGTGTATACACAAGATTTATATCTCAATAAATGCTTAAAATGATATTAAAAATATTGTAGGTTGTGCATTCGTGTACGTAGTTTGTTCTGAAGAATATAAAACGCGAGCTATAACGAACTTCAGCAGTAAACCCGATTCCTGCAAACTTTTAAATTATTACAATTAGCAATAGCAGAAGAAAGAAAGAAAGTAGACCGACTGGGTCCCATGCGAAATTCTAGAGCAACTCTATTTGCATCGCTATGGCAACGGCATTGCCGTGAAAGATTTATTTGATTACAAGTAGATCGCTGCCATGTAAAGTGTACAAGTACTTCATTATCAAAACAGAATCCAAGACAAATATATTGCATGTAGAAAATGTTTGAAATTACACGAAAGTCTATCATTTATTTATTTGAAAAATACATGTTAATTTCATACCGACAATTCATTAAGTACTTTTGATATCACAATAATTTACAAGAAGTGATAAATAAAGAAATTAATGAATAAATAAATAAATGTTATGGCTGTCCCGAAATTACCATAAAACACGGAGACGGCTCCTTGACGGGTAATATTGTATTTAATGCGTAAGACGTGACGATTAACTAAAAGATAATCACCAAGATTACTAAATACAAAGCATTCAGAAAATATCAGAAGTTACTATATGGAAAATTAAACAATCAGATGATTACGTTACCAGAGATAACATCAGACTTCGCTCATTTTAAACATTGGTACAATATCAAGACTATACGACAGGATGAATTACAATATACTAAATACTGAATATACGCACAATACTCATAAAAGCAACCGTCTGTCTAATAACTCTGCTAGAACATGCAATCTTTGGCTAGGTAAAT
>NW_014579213.1:25410-32147 GCF_000485595.1 Priapulus caudatus
ATGCAATTTGTGGCTAGGTAAATCAGCATATAGACTGTACCCTTTCACAAACCCTCGTCCCTGATTGAATTTAATTATGATACTCTATACTTACAACATACGATAAAATACAACATACTGATGCGCGACACTTCCATTATAAACTAATTGCTACCGAAACAATTTCGCTCCGTCGCTTGTATTGTGTTTTACTAATAAAGTCAGTCTTCAAGAACAAATTCTGCGATTACATCGTCTTTACTCATTTTGCTACGATGCCGGAGCGAGGAAAACAGCAACATTTCCCAGTACAATACAAGCGGCAGTAAACGAGCGTTTGATATCTGTTACATCTTTTGGCTCCGCTTTACTGACCGACTTCTCCATCTTCTCCCAGAGCTCTTCATCGCTAAACATTATAAGTCCGCTCTCACTCACCAGCGGACCGCGATCAAGACGTCCCAGTAACTCAGCCACGTGCCGCTCACGCAAATACGCGACCGGCACGTATGAGATTGTTTTATCGCGGTCCTCGGCCAAAACATTGAACTCTTGAATATAATAATGCGGCATTTTGCTCTTATTTATACACGATTGTACATACTGAAATATTTCACGCACGATTTCTTCGAACGGCAACGGATCCGCTTTGTTGCGTGATGCGACATGAAGCAGCGCAAGTTTTAGGAAGTAGGAGTTGATCAGTTTCTTAGGCCAAAAGCGAGTGGCGATATGCAGCTGAATAACGTCTATGTTATATGCATGTAAATATGTAACGTCACGGTTTGTACGCAACTTATTCTCATTCGATATATTTCCACACTTATAATAACAATCAAGAAATGCCTTTGCTGTGATTAGAGCATGGCGATAAACTGAATTAAAACTTTTGATCTTTTTGCTTTCCGCTACTGCCGTACAGACGGACCAGCACGTATTATCTGTGTCCACGCCAGGCTTGGGTACCACGTGGTGGTGGTTAACAGGAAAGATTTTTGCGCCAGCTGGCTTGCCCGAGATTCGTACTCCCGGCGTGCAATCTACCGATATAGGTAGATATTGAAAATATCCGTCGCCAACAAATTTCATATTTAATTCAGTGCAAACTTTGTTCCATGCCAAAATACGTGTCCTTTGTATTTTGAATAATTTCTCTCCGTTTTTCATGACATTCGATACAGCCCAGCACAATAGCTTAACAAATTCTTCCTTTAGATTTACCGAAATATGCTGGCTATCAATTGTTACATAGCCAGCTTTATTAGATTTTGTGTTTTCAATATTTAATTTTTCTTGATCGATTTCGAATAGGAAGTCGTATTCGTCCGGCAGACCAGCTTTTGTGTGGTTGGCCGTGCTGCCTATCAGAATGAGCTTGCAGGAGAAGTGCCTGTCTAAGACTTCCATCTCATCGCACACTCGCCCCATCAGGTCTTGCACGTCTTTCCGCATTTTAACGCATTCCTCCATATTCTCTAATATTCCCAAGCCTGGCGTCTTCAATATATCAGACAGTGACGTCACACCACTGACATTACAGGGTGATCTATTACGTTCTTTCTCACAATAACAATCTTTGGGCAGCACACTGAGAAAGTATTGGTGAGCCAGTATAGCGCCGGCGGATTTTCTATAGCCGTTGTTGATGGTAACCTTACGGGCGCGATCTACGGCCACCTGGTACGCTTTTTCCACGTCATCATATTGCCACGCCTTTATTTTATCCAATAATTCCGCCACAATGAGTTCGTGACCGCCGTAGGCAGCCCACACCAACACCGTTCTGCCATCCTTACAGCGACTCTCCTCCACACGCGTTCCTGTTTCTAGTAGCTTCATGACGAGCGATGTGTGACCGAAACGGGCCGCAAACATCAACGCCGTCCTGCCATTCACGTCTGCGTGATCTATGTTAGCGTTCGCATCTAATAACGCTGTGACCGTATCCGTATGACCGCACATAGCTGCTGCTATTACTGCGGTACAGCCAAGTACGTCAATGTGTTCTATGTTAGCGCCCTTATCTAATAACGCTGTGACCGTATCGGTATGACCGTAACCAGCTGCTGCTATTACTGCGGTCCAGCCACATATGTCCGCGTGTTCTATGTTAGCGCCTTTATCTAATAACGCTGTGACCATATCCGTATGACCGAGAATAGCTGCTTCTATTAATCTGTCATCTGTGCTGGACGCTAGTTCTCTGTCACCTGTGGGGGACGCTAGCAATCTGCGTATTTTCGTCGGTGGTCCCTCGGCCGTCTTCCTAACTGCAGTGGATTGATTGTTGAACATATTCCTAGTGATATATTCCGATATTAGATACTTGAAATCTGGAGAAAAAAACATTTCATCTCTCGTAATTAGAAGAAGTTTCAAATTTGTTTCCTTCTACAGTACCGTCGATTTTTATCGCCGGTACTCTCGATAAAAATCGCCACGTGTGCGCCACCCGGCGACAATGCAACCATCTGTCAGCGACATACCACTGTATGAACTGTACGTGACCTGATCAAACCACACCAAGGGCGCTGCCAATATTTGATCACGTGAATCAAATGCATTTGATTGATTAATCCAAAAACTGGTGCGTGAATCCGTCGCCTGGTCTGCGCACACGTAGCGATTTTTCAGCAACTGGGCAACAAATATCAAACGTGTCTGATATTCCAGCGACGAGTTTCTGGCGTCAAAATCGGTAACGCCGTGCAGCGCACACGTGGCGATTTCTCGGCGATTTTTTGCTGGCAACAAAATCGCCGGTACTGTCGAAAAAAATCGCCACGTGTGCGCCGGGCTTTACGGGAGGGGGGTCGCTAGTCGCAGGAAATAATTTTTCATTGGCTGCCATGCGATACTAAAAAAACATGGCCATAAATCAGCCGAGATTTTTATCGAGAAATTGCAATAAGCCGGCATTTCGAATTGCTATCGCAAGGTTCAGTTTCTGTCTCGTTATAACTCTATGATATTATTGCATGCGGATTTTGTGATTTTGTGAGTAAGAAATGATTTACGCACAGCGAACGATAAACTGCCAATTCACGCATTTTTACGCAGAAGATAACAGCGCTGCTTCACATAATTTACATATTTTTATTCCGAACTCTACTTTAGACTTATGAAAGTCTCTCCTCTTCCATATGATATATACATGTGTCGTATACACATATAGCATGGAATCAGGTATCAACTTGGTTGGGTAGTCTTCGTCTGAGGGCCAGCAAGATTGCGGTAATGGTGAGTTACGAGGTTGCATGTGTACTGGTATTAGAACCGAGCAATACTCTTCATTCTTCCTGACTGGTAATGAAATTCCGCCCATTGATGTTCCCACCCAAAGGCTGACGTTCCGGATTGGTCCAAGGCAACATTTTACATGGCCAGCCTGTAAATCATAGAAGTGGATTAGCAAGGAGCGTAGCTTATCGTCCCGACTCACACATGCCGCTGCCCGTTATCGCTGCTTCTCTCTCACACTCACTTTTCTTTCCTTTATGCATGCCCTCCTTCCCTGCTCTCTAACTCTGTGTTTTTCTCAGTCTCAATCTCTGCTATCTCTCTTTGATAATTATACTTTCTTGCTACTAACTGCTCAACACTATTGCATCTATCAGATTTTTTCTCCATGAAAGTCTTTAGTGCATGTATTTGTATTTGAATTACATGCAACACAGATTTAATAAAAAAATGAATTCATTGTGCTCCCTTGATCGCCCCCCTGTGTTTCTGCCTTCTGTTTCTCTGCTGGTCTCGTTTGTCCGCTGCTCTCGCTCCGACGACGCCCTGGTCTCTGCTCTCCGCTCGTCAGGGGTCGTCTCCCCTCAGCTTCTTCTCTCTGCCTCTCCTACCTCGCTCTCGCTGGTGCTTGCTGTGTGTGTGGATGGTGTTGTGTGTGTGTGTGTGTGTGTGTGTGTGTGTGTGTGTGTGTGTGTGTGTGTATGTGTGTGTTTCTCTTATGCTTTCTCTTTTCTCTGAACTTTGTGTGTCTACACATATATAATGTGTGTACTTGTTGGTCAATAAAAAAGTGTCAGCTGTTATTTTTACGTAACTTTACGCTAATCTGCTATGATAAGTGTTGCTGGGTATACGATAGTCAAAAAATGTAGCAAGTTTGCAGTTATCTTAACCCATGCCGCCCTTCACCTAGCTCTAGAAATATAGCTCTTCGCTCTGCCACAGGCCTGTTACTGTAGGAGGGTATAGTTATGCACAGGGCTATAGTTCTATAGCTGGTTTATTCCCGGTTGGCCTATTCACTTTTTGTCTTTGGCAAAATTCCCATTTCGCCTACAGCAAAATTTCCAGTTGGCCTATACACCAATTTCGCCTACTACCAGTTCGTCTAAGCTCAAAATCTACCCCATTCCGATTTCGCCTATGATCGGTTATTATCACTAAATAATCATTTCTAAATAATAAAACATGGTTTTGATTGGCATACATAGACTACAGGAACCAGAAGAAAATATAGGTACAAATAATGAGAACCCAACTTGACAAAAATAGAAAATACAGTAGCATAAAAATAAAACAATGGGAGTATAGCAAAATGGGAATATTGCTGATTCTGACAGTAGACGAAATGGGAGTAGGCAAAATGGGATGTAGGCGAAATGGGAGTAGGTCAACTGGGATGTTAAAAGCGGGGGACAAACCATGCGAATTTATTCACACGTCCGCAGCGATTGTTAAAATCGCAGCGAAATTCGCAAGGTGTGTCCGCTCAAGCGCGGGCGAATTTCATCTGCACCGAAATTCGCAGCGATCAAACATGTTTGACATTTTCGCTGCGGAATTTTACCGCTGCGTACAAATTTGCATCATGCATGTTCGTGGAAGAGAAAATCAACCCGGCCGATGTAATAATCCAGCGAATCTTTGATCAGTATGCTAATCACATGACCACATGACTGTTGAGGCTATGGTTGTATGGAGCCGTGTGGCGCCAGTAGATCGCCTGTAGTGTGTCCGCTGCGGACGTGCGAATAAATTCGCATGGTATGTCCGCTCTATCATGATTATCGCATGCGGGTGCGAATATTTTCGCCCCGCATTTTGCTGCGGATATGATCGCAGCCAAATTCGCATGGTGTGTCTCTCGCTTTACCGTAGAGCTACTATTTACCTAACCCAACCAGGCTGTGTGACTCGCGTCAATGACTCACGTCTCCTAACCCCAGCAAAGACCGTTTCTTGGAGCTATACCATTCACCCAGCCACGCGCTGGTCAAAACTGCCACATCCTGTAGCAGAGTGATCCAAAGGGCTTTAGGGGTAGAGCTAGTTTGCAGTAATATAATAGGGCTTATATTATTTTAACACAGTCAATAGAACTTCACTCGTCAGACACACTGGTTAACGAAAGTTTCATTTATAAAAAAGATATAAGTTTATAATCAACTTTATATTATAATTATAACACCTCATAATAAACACTTACTGTTTTGTTTACATACAGCTCCTGGGGGTTAGTTGTGTGCGTCCAACACGCTTGCACTATATATATCAATATTATTTGCACCATAGATATCAGTGTGGAGTTGTTGTTGTTGTTGTTGTTGTTGTTGTTGTTTTTTAGGGGGGGGGGTGTAACTCACATGAGCAGTAGACTAGATCAGGGTGGATAGATTGAACTCGCAGTATAGATAAAATAACCATAGGTATTGACTAAAGACAGGATAAAATCTAGACCACAGATAAAACGATCAACACCTGAGCGCAGCCATCTTGGATCATACGGATGGGGTCTAAGGAAAACAAAGAGTGTATATGCGAAAGGCAGTAACGCGATATATAGAGTACAATAATCAACGCGTTTATGTACTATTAATCAGCATAATATACAAGAAGATTTGAATAGAATGAATAGTCTAAGTTGTCGAAGAAAGGATTCTAAACTCCCGAACTAACTGAACTAATTGAATTTACTTAGAAACGAGTTGCATCAGATGGTGCAATAATCGTACCAGCCACGGAATCTGGGTGGGGGGTAATGTTTTGACAACGCGTGCTAAACAACGGCACGTAAGGGGGCGTTGCCAGCTAGGTATATAAGGCGCGCCGAACCGAGCAGTGTTAGTGTTATTTTTCAGATTAGGTTTAGGTAGGAAGAAGAAGAGAAAGAAGGAGAATAAGAAAGCATATTAGGTTCCGGGGAGATAGAAGAGGGAATAGCAGAACGGGTTTTCAGGTGGTAGAGCTACGGGTACAGGGAATAAAACGAGGAAGAATGAGAAGAACGGGATTTCAGTTAGGTAGAGCCAGGAGCGACTACGAGGGAGACACCCGTGGAGGCTACCTAGGTCTACGCGAAGCGGAACCAATGCAGGGGAATTATTTGTAAACTAGTAGGAAGCAATAAAACTATAACCGTACAGTTAACCGAATATAACTGTGTTTTGTTCCACTGGTACCACCTGTTATATAGACGCTACGGCATCATCGTTCTGCCTTTTGGCAGGAGCGAACACTGAATCCACACAACTAAAACACGCGTTAACTATATAACGCCTGTCATACCGTAGTCGGCTACCCCTAGGGATTTTTCACTACAGGTAACATTAGTGGGGGCTCAGCCAGGGCCACTACAGTAGCAGCAGTAGCAGCAGCAGTAGTACAGCAGCAGTAGCAGTAACAACAGCAGTAGTAGCAGCAGCAGCAGTAGCAGTAACAGTAGCAGCAGTAGCAGCAGCAGCAGCAGCAGCAGCAGCAGCAGCAGAAACAGCAGCAGAAGTAGTAGCAGCAACAACAGC
>NW_014579213.1:32383-35176 GCF_000485595.1 Priapulus caudatus
CTCTCTCTCTCTCTCTCTCTCTCTCTCTCTGTCCCTCTGTCTCTTACTCTCTCTCTCTCGCTCTCTCTCTTTCTCTCACTCTCTCTCTCTCGCTCTCTCTTTCTCTCTCTCTCTTATTCTCTTCCTCTCTCTCTGCCTCTCTCTCAGCCTCTCTCTGTCTCTTGCTCTCTCTCTCTCTCTCGCTTGCTCTCTCTTCCAAAATACACACACTCTCTCTCTCTCTCTCTATCTGAATAACCCCTCCCTTAAATGGCGTTACTGCGATCTCTCATACTATATGAATGCTCTTTGTCACCGATTCACTATGTGGATTTTTCTACTCGGCAAATAAATCCAGCCATTGCTCATGATAGCATAATCGCACCTGTCATTTCACGTTAACTCACCCGATGAACTCTTGTCTACCTGCTATCCCGCGAGCGCGGCTCGGTCACGTAGCCCCAACTGCTCACTATTCTTATCAAGAAAGCAAACATCTTCTGCATTTCCGACTAAAAAATCAGCTGCAATTATCTGCTTATAGAGTGTGCGTATGCGCGCGTCCCCTATGCTTTCTTTAAACGCACGTGCGCGTGCGTGTATCCGCGTGTGTGCGTGTGTGCATGAGTGCGTCATGTGCACGCGCGCGCGTGTGTGTGTGGATCGGGGGAGGGTATTTGAGTTTGTATGTGCGCGCGTGCGTGCATGCGTGCCGACATGCGCTCGGGCGTGCGTGAGTGTGTGCCTGTATGTGCGAGTACGTGCAAGTGTGCGTGAGTGAGTGATTGCGTGCGTCATGTGTGCGCCCGCGTGTGTATGTGTGTTTGAGTTTGTATATGCGTGAATGCGTGCCTGCGTGCCGACGTGCGTTCGGTTATGCGTGAGTATGTGCCTGCATGTGCGCGTACGTGCAAGTATGCGTGAGTGCGTGAGTGAATGCGTGTGTGTAGGCGTGCGTGCGTACGTGCGTGGATGGCATGACTATTCTTTCTTTCTTCCTCTTCATTCCTCTCTCCCATACCTCTATCTCCATCTACGTCTCTTTTCCTCCCTCTCTCATATTTCTATCTCCATCTACGTCTCTCTTCCTCCCTCTCCCCCATACCTCTATCTCCATCTACGTCTCTTTTCCTCCCTCTCTCATATTTCTATCTCCATCTACGTCTCTCTTCCTCCCTTTCTACCATACCTCTATCTCCATCTACGTCTCTCCTCCTCCCTCTCTCCCATACCTCTATTTCCACAACTACGTCTCTCTTCCTTCCTCTCTTCCATACCTCTATCTCCATATACGTCTCTCTTCCTGCATCTCTCCCATACCTCTATCTCTATCTACGTCTCTCTTCCTCCCTCTCTCCCATACCTCTATCTCTATCTACGTCTCTCTTCCTCCCTCTCTCCCAGACCTCTATCTCGATCTATGTCTCTCTTCCTCCCTCTCTCCCATACCTCTATCTCCAACTACGTCTCTCTTCCTCCCGCTCTCCCCTACCTCGCTCTCCTCCCCTCTTCCCTATGTCTTCTCTTCACTCTCTTCCCTCCCTCCGCTACATCTTCTCCTCCTCCCTCTCTCCCCTAGCTCGCTCCCCTCCACCTTCTCTCACCCATTTCTCTCCTCTCTCTGTCTCTCTCTCTCTTTCTTTCTTTCTTTTTCACCCATATCTCTCTTCGTCTTTCTCTCTTGATCTTATTATCTGTTATAGTCTATTCTCTGTCTGTCTATCTCTCTCTCCCCCTCTCTCTCTCTTCCTCTCTCTCTCTCTCTCNTCATCCTGCCCAGCATCCTCATCCTCCCCAGAATCCTCATCCTCCCCAGCATCCTCATCCTCCCCAGCATCCCCATCCTCCCCAGCATCCTCATCCTGCCCAGCATCCTCATCCTCCCCAGAATCCTCATCCTCCCCAGCATCCCCGGCATCCCTATCCCCGCAGCCTCTCCCAATCTTCCCCGATCCTCCCTCATCCTCCCCATCCCCCTGCAGCCTCCCCCATCCTCCCCAGCATCCTTCCAAGCATCTAGGATGGGGAGGATGCCCTCATCTCCCATCCTCCCCCATCCTCCCACAAGCTCTCCAACACCCCCTCCTCTCCAGCCTGCGACGTACCCTGCCTCCACTCTCCCAGCACACATCTCCCCACGGTAGGCAGCCGAGTATTTATAAATAGACGAAAGCGCGGCCTGTACTCACACTCACACTCACACGCACGGGGTCCCGTGCCTATTTATTATTGCTACACATTTGCATATATATCTCGCGCTCGCAGTTCGCAGGCCCTGATGCACTGATCCACACTAGCTCTGCTCGAATCAACAGCAAGAGTGGAAGCTTAACCAGACAAGCAGAGCAAATAGCCTCATAAGCGAGAGATATATATCACGCAGAGGCACGTATAGTGGTGATGGTGGTTCGAAGGAGCCGTATAGTAGGGATGGTGGAGCCACGGAGCGATCGAGGAGAACCATGGGTCCCGTTGTCAGAAACAAACCCGTAGGACTTAAAGCCGCTGCGAAATGACCAATATTTTTTTGGTGTTTTAGATGTGTCTAAGAAAGGTGAGATGTGTCTTAGAAAGGTGAGATGTGTATAAGAAAGATGAGATGTGTCTAAGAAAGGTCAGATGTGTCTAAGAAAGATGAGACGTGTCTAAGAAAGATGAGATGTGTCTAAGAAAGGTGAGATGTGTCTAAAAAAGGTGAGATGTGTCTAAGAAAGGTCAGATGTGTCTAAGAAAGGTGAGATGTGTCTAAGAAAGGTGTGATGTGTCTAAGAAATGTGTGATATGTCTAAGAAAGGTGGGATGTGTCTAAGAAAG
>NW_014579213.1:39409-39811 GCF_000485595.1 Priapulus caudatus
CCGGTTTTGTTTTCGAATCCGTTTCTCCTATATTTCAAATTATTTCAAAGCTTCCGAGCAGCAAAGTAACGGAGGCGTTATCCGGTTTTGTTGTCGGGTTCGTGTCTGTACTATATTTCATAGTCTCGCAGCAGCTGGCCGAGTGATAAAGCAAAACAAAATATAAAGCAAGTGCCAAGCCATTTGTTGCGCAAGTTTTTAGCTTCCGTTTGAGTTTCGAAGCGACGCCATTTTTACTTTGATTGAGATGATTGGTGGTTGATGCGGAACAACTCAAAGTAGATTCGGAAGGCAGATGGAAATAAAGATTCGGTGCATATCTATAATTATATATTATTAACCCTCTCTCACTCTCTCTCGCTCTCTTTCTCTCTCTCTCTCTCTCTCTCTCTCTACTACTCT
>NW_014579214.1:4892-6286 GCF_000485595.1 Priapulus caudatus
AGAGAGAGAGAGAGAGAGAGAGAGGAGTCTGTAAGCGATATTCACCCTAGCAACGCTGTGCGCGGGCATAGATGCATCGCGGGAGCGATATGGAACCAAAATACGCGACAGTGAACATTTTTTATAAAACATTTATTTAAATAACGCCGCGGCACGCACGCGCGCACGCACCCACGCGCGCACCCACGCACGCATCCACGCGCGCACGCACCCACGCGCTCACCCACGAACGCACCCACGCGCGCACCCACGCCGGGCACACACGCGTGCACGCACGCCAAGCACCCACGCACCTACGCGCGCGCACGCGTGTACGCGCCCACGCGCGCCAAGCACCCACGCGTGTACGCGCGCGCACGCGTGTACGCGCCCACGCGCGCCAAGCGCCGAGGCGTGTATGCATCCACGCACACGCCAAGCACGCGTACGCACAACATTTATTCGACACAATTCGATTAGGACGCATTAAGTCAATTACGCGTAGATCCCTAATTGATTTCTAACTCAATCCGTTTAAATAATAACGGGCGGCGTCAGCGGCAGCAGCAGCAACAGCAACGGCAGCAGCAGCAGCAGCAGCAGCAGCAACGGCGGCAGCAGTAGCAGCAGCAGCAGCAGCAGTAGCAGGAGCAGCAGCAGCAGCAGCAGCAGCAGCAACGGCAGTAGTAGTAGTAGTAGTAGCAGCAGCAGCAGTAGCAACAGCAGTAGTGGCAGCAGCAGCGTCAGCGGCAGCAGCAGCAGCAACGGCAGCAGCAGCAGCAACGGCAGCAGCAGCATCAGCAGCAGCATCATCAGCAGCAGTAGGAGTAGCAGCGGCGGTAGCGGCAGCATCAGCAGCGGCGACAGCAGCAGCAGCAGTAGCAGCGGCAGCAGCAGCAGCGGCGGCGTTTCCAGCTTGGACCGTCGTTTGTGACGGCCGCCATACGGTCGCATCACGCAGTTAATTGCGCGTGCGTTCGTTCGTGCGTGCGTGCGTGCGTGTGAGTGCGCGTGCTAGCCTGTGACGACTCTGCCATTAGCAGACGCGAGCACGCGCCCTGACACACGCCGCCCGCCACCCCCCTCCCCTCCCCTCCCGCAATCCCCAAACTATCACCACCACCATCACCAGCAGCACTACGACATCGGTAAGCTGAAAATTAGAGAGCACGAGTGAGAGCGCACGAGTGAGAGAGAATGAGAGAGAGCGAGGGGGGAGAGAGAGAGACAGAGACAGAGAGAGAGCGAGAGAGAGAAAGAGAATGAGAGAAAGAGAGAGAGAGAGAGCGAGAGAGAGAGAGAGAGAGAGAGAGAGAGAGAAAGAAGAAGAAAGAAGAAAAGATGAGAGAGAGAGAGAGAGAAGAAGAGAGAGAGAGACAGAGAGTTGGCTGAGAGAGAGAGAGAGAGAGAGCGAG
>NW_014579214.1:9278-10595 GCF_000485595.1 Priapulus caudatus
TCTCTCTCTCTCTCTCTCTCTCTCTCTCTCTCTCTCTCTCTCTCTCTCTCTCTCTCTCTCTCTCTCTCTCTCTCTCTCTCTCTCTCTCTCTCTCTCTCTCTCTCTCTCTCTCTCTCTCTCTCTCTCTCTCTCTCTCTCTCTCTCTCTCTCTCTCTCTCTCTCTCTCTCTCGCTCAGCCCCAGCCATTTTCTGCCATTGAAAGCAAAGAAGCGGGCGTCTGCGTACCATTTGTCGGCGGCGGCAGCGGCAGCGGCAGCGGCAGCGGCGGGAAATGCGTGGAGAGTTGCAGAGGCATCAGCGTCGACCCCCTCTCACGTCTGCGCTTGCCTTACAAACGCGCTTACAAGCCGAGACCCCGCCAACGGCCCGCCGACAACAATGGATGACGACGGCACAGGTCTCTGTTATAGGTGTTACCTTCCCCGGGATTTCGGGCGCCCGTCACGCCCCTAAGTGTTCCCTTTCGGCACACAAAGTGCCAGCTGCAAAGTGGCCCAGTGCGAAAATTACACAGAAGGGGAGCGGAGCGGTGAGGGAGGCGGCAGTGGCGACGGCGTCCCCCGAGCACAGAGCCGCGAGACGGGGAGAAGAAATGCCTTCCTTTCTCTCGCCTTGCCTCGCCTACTTGGCTCGTCTCGCCTCATCTCTCTCTCTCTCCGCTCGCGGTTTCTTTATTCGCTCCCTCCCCTCCCTCCCTCCCTCTATCACCTCCTCTTCTCTCGTTTCCCTTTCGTTCACTTACTCCATCGCGCCCCTTTTTCTCGCTCTCTCCATCTCTCTGTTCCCTTCTCTCTCTCCTCTCGTTCCCCTCTTTCTCTCTCGCGCTCTCTCTCTCTCTCCTTCTCTCCTTCTCCCCTTCTCTATTGCTCACGAGTAAGCTTCTCTCCGTTGCCCAGGTCCGCCTTGATAAAACACACCTGTCTTCGTATAGGTGCCAGTAACACGGGATGAAGGACTCACGGTAGAAGACCAAGCTTGTACCAAACCGGGAGAGGAAGAAGGGGATGAGGAGGAGGAAAAGGAAAAGGAAAGAGAAGGGGATTGAAGCGGTAGGGTGAAGGGAAAGAACCACACCACCACTACCACCACCACCAGCAGCAGCAGCAGCAATAGCAGCAATAGCATCATCAGCATCAGCAGCAGCAGCAACAGCAGCAGCAGCAGCAGCAGCACCATCACCACCACCACCACCACCACCACCACCACCAGCAGCAGCAGCAGTAGTAGCAGTAGCATCATCATCATCACCACCATCATCATCATCAACAGCAGCAGCAGCAGCATCATCATCATCATCATCATCATCATCATCATCAT
>NW_014579214.1:12133-12666 GCF_000485595.1 Priapulus caudatus
TCTCTCTCTCTCTCTCTCTCTCTCTCTCTCTCTCTCTCTCTCTCTCTCTCTCTCTGCCTCTCTCTCACTCCTCCTCACTCACCATCTATCCTGCTACCAGACCATCGCCGCACCCACACACACACACAGAGGAGATCGTGTTACGGCGACTAAACGCCATCGCTTTACCGAACGCTGATTTTCGAATTACTGCATAAAAGACAAACCATTCAACGCTAAATCGGCGTCGCACTAAATTACCTTTAACCATCAGGTGGCTGGTTTAATCTCGGGTACATACGCGTACATACATGCACGTACGCACATACATGCACGTACACACACATACATACATGCACGTACACACAGGCACACATGCACGCACACACACAGCGTACATGCACGTACACACATACATGCACGTACACACACACATACATGCAACGCACACACACACACATACATACATGCACGCACACACACACATAGATGCACGTACACACACACACACACACACACACACACACACACACACACACATACACACACACACA
>NW_014579214.1:18709-19093 GCF_000485595.1 Priapulus caudatus
CACACACACACACACACACACACACACCACACACACGCGCACACCACACCCACACACACACACACACACACACACACACACACACACACACGCACGCACACACACATCGTCTGCGCTGTACGGCACGGGTACAGGCATGAATATATCAGAGCAAGCATCTCCGGCGACAATGCGCCGACCAACATAATGGCAGCAAACGAGCGATTGTCGATGGAACAGGTCGCCGAATTCTCCCCCTCCCCCTCTTCTTACTCCCTCTTCTCTCTCTATATAGATATATATCTCTCTCCCTCCCCCCTTTTACTCCCTCCTCTCGCTCTCTCTCTCTCTCTTTCTCTCTTGCGCACTCTCTCTCTCTCTTTCTCTCTTCCCTCTCTCTCTCTC
>NW_014579214.1:20471-21455 GCF_000485595.1 Priapulus caudatus
CGCACGCACGTAATAATGTACGCACGCACGCACGCACGTATAATAATGTACGCACGCACGCACGCACGTAATAATGTACGCACGCACGCACTGCCACAAGCATGCGCGCACGTACGGACGCACACACTCACGCACAGCTGTTATCATGCATGCACGCACGCACGCACGGGCAGCCGTTATCATGCACGCACGCACGCACGCACGGCTGTATGCACGCATGCACGCACGCACGTACCGGCGAGCACCGTAACGCCAACTCCAACTAATATGAACTAATAATGTATTGTTAGTAAATAATATAGTTAATAAGCCGTTGTATAATCAACGCTACCGCCCCTACGGCCAACGGATACGTACATCTCTTCACTCAAGCGCGTCTTTTCGCGCTCTCTGCTTCGCCCTCTCTTACCGCGACAGCACACACACGCACGAACGCACGCACGCACGCACGGAGATCACGTGATACCTTCCCGGGAGAGATCTGCCGACGTCGTTGTCGGCTAGTTAGCCGAAAAAAACATCAGAGCAACGCACGCACGCACGCACGCACGCACGTACGTAAGTACGCACGCGCACACACACACACACACGCACGCACGCACGCACGCACCACACACACCCACACACACACACACACACACACAACACACACACNAGAGAGAGAGAGAGAGAGAGAGAAATAAGAAAGAGTCGTGCGATACAGACCTAGGAATATTATACCCTCGGCAGGTAGATTGCATGGTCAACGCCGCACCACAAGTTTTAAACTACTGTTTGTCGCCATCCATGATGAACCGCAATCATGAAGTAACAGTAGGCACGTCAATCATGGCTGGGGGCGGTCGCAGGGCGGGTAGGGCCTGTCCGCACGCGCACTGCCACCACGCGCACGCACGCACGCATGCACGGACGTAATAATGCACGCACGCACGCACGCACGCACGTAATAATGTACGCACGCACGCACGTAATAATGTACGCACG
>NW_014579214.1:22977-23286 GCF_000485595.1 Priapulus caudatus
TCCCCCCTCCTCCTCCTCATCCTCCTCCTCCTTCTCCCTCTCTCGCACCTCCCTCTCCCGCATCACCGCAGTTCCGTGTTCCGCCGCTAGGAGGCGACGCGTCGTGGCGGGATCTTGCTGTGGACGTCGGTCGGTCGTCGCTAATGGAGCGGCGGTGGCGCTGCGGAGTCGCGTGTCGTCGGAGGTCGTCGCTGCGTGGAGGAATTAGAGAAGAGCGGTAAACGCAGCAGACGAAGTCATTACTCAATAAGGATCGTATATCGATTAGCGACGGTGTTGTAATTGCGTTAGCGGGAGAGTGTGTGTGTG
>NW_014579214.1:23704-35291 GCF_000485595.1 Priapulus caudatus
ATAGATAGATAGATAGATAGATAGATAGATAGATAGATAGATAGATAGATAGATAGATAGGTAGATAGATAGATAGATAGATAGATAGATAGATAGAAAGATAGATAGATAGATAGATAGATAGAAAGATAGATAGATAGGTAGATATAGATAATATAGATAGATAGAAAGATAGATAGATAGATAGATAGATAGATAGATAGATAGATAGATAGATAGATAGATAGATAGATAGATAAATAGATATATAGATAGATATATAGATATATAGATAGATCGATAGATAGATAGATAGATAGATAAATAGATAAATAGATAGATAGATAGATAGATAGTTAGATAGATAGATAGACAGACAGATAGATAGATAGATGAAGAGATAGATAGATAGATAGATAGATAGATAGATAGATAGATAGATAGATAGATAGATGAATAGATAAATAGATATATAGATAGATATATAGATATATAGATAGATCGATCGATAGATAGATAGATAAATAGATAAATAGATAGATAGATAGATAGATAGATAGATAGATAGATAGATAGATAGATAGATAGATAGATAGATAGATAGATAGATAGATAGATAGATAGATAGATAGACAGATAGATAGAGAGATGAATAGATAGATAGATAGATAGATAGATAGATAGATAGATAGCTAAATAAATAGACAGACGGACAGAGTGAGAGAAAGATAAAGCGAAAGAGAGACAGTGTGCGTAGGAGAGAGAAAGACGTCGTTGTGTGTCATTGCACGCCTCGTTGCGCGCGTGCCCCGACTGCGTGTGTGACTCATGTACACTGCAAATAGCATTATCCGCAGCCGCTGAGACAGGTTCCATTCAGCAGCCCGTTGCAAAGTAAACAACACTGTTTACAGTTTGTATAATAAGGACAGCCCGCGATGAAAAAATGCCACTGTTCACCGTTGTAAATAAACAAATAGGACGAGGGCTGTCCAGGTATACTTTCTGCGGTGACGTCGCCGACGACGAGGCCGCGCGGTGGCGCCAGCGTCGCACGCGCGCGCGGTGGAACAATGGCGCGCGCGTGGTGGACCACACAATGACAATATTCTGACTGACAGTCCGTGTCCTTTTGTCGTGAATATGACATATAATTATGCCTCGGCGCCGCATGCGACCCATGCTCGCGACCAACGCGGGCCGTCGCTCCTGCCGCTCCGGCATATTTCCATTCGCCGTCGCGCGGCGACCAATCAGAGCGCGCGCGGTGGGCGGGGCGTTACGCGGTGATCACCACGTACATGCCGAGCTCTGTGTTTCGTACAAGTTGCCATACTATTCGCCGTAGTTTGCGGACACGTTTTGCTGTTTCCTTTCGCCGTCGCGCGGTCGATTATAGAGCAGCAGCAGCAGCAGTGCGCGCACGGACACACGCACGCACACGCACACGCACACGCACGCACACACACACGGATCCAAACTGGAGGATTATCGAATTCCTCCTATGTCCGTAGCGGACGGATTCGAGCACGACAAATCCGCATTCATGGAGATTCAGCATCAGAACTTCGGCATGCACGGCATGGCGCAGAGTCCGTATCCGACTATCCGGTCGGCGTACCCGGGCCAGCCGACGCAGGCCGACGGCGTCTTCTCCGGCCACCAGCGGCCGAGCCTCGGATACCCGTTCGGTATGAACATGAATATGAACATGAACATGAGTGGACATACGTCGTACACGCCGCCTAGTCACCCGTTTACCGTCAATCCGTACCACCAGAACTCGACGTCGCCCGTCAGAGAGCAAGGTAGGGCATCTCAGAAGAACGTGCGCGCGTGCGTGCGTGCGTGCGTATACGTGCGTGTGTGTGCATGCGGGTGGGCGGATAGCGCCGTTCATTAGTGGATCTCCGTAATTATTTGTGAGTGCGTGTGTGCGTGCGTGCGTGCGTGCGTGCGTGCGTGCGTGTGAGACTGTGTGTGTATGTGTATGTGTGCGTGCGTGAGTGCGTGCGTGCGTGCGTGCGCGAGTGTGTGTGTATGTGTATGTGTGCGTGCCTGAGTGCGTGCGTGCGTGCGTGCGTGCGCGAGTGTGTGTGTGTGCGTGTGTGTGCGCGCGTATGTGTGTGTGTATGTATGTATGTGTCTATATACATGTGTGTGAGGCAGGCAGCGTGTCATATGAGATGGCCGCTCGCTGTTCCTAATTCTCTGTTATTATGTTCAATTTCAAACTATTTACTGATCGAAGTCTCGCAGCCACACACAGTGCGACTGGCCAATTTAAAAACTGTATACGCGCACACACGCGCGCACCGGGAGAGGAGAGGAAAGGAGGAGCCAACATACACATAGACAAGGCGCAGCCACGCGTACTATATATATATATATATAATATATATATATATATCCATGTGTAGCTGTGTGTGTGTGTGTTGTGTGCGCGCGTGTAGTGTGATAGTGTGTTGCTGGCGGTGTGTGTGGGTGTTTGGTTGTTTGTTGTGCGGTGATATGTGTGTGTGTGGCGCGTCGCGACCGAAAGTGGTGGTGGTGTGTGATTGTGTGCCACGTTGCGTGCGGCGCTGATAGTGCAGATTTTGATCATACACGATCGCCACCATACCATACAGCCATTACGGTATACGCCATACGCTACGCGATACGCATACGCATACACATACAAATACAAAAATACACATACACACACACACACACACGCAACACACGACACCACACACACACATACAACACACCACACACCACACACACCACAGCGCACACCACGGCCACCAGCTCTCTCCCCCCATATCTCTACACTGATTTCGGGCCCTATATATATTTACTCATCTCTGTCCATGTATTTTATCACAATATAGAATGCTGCTGCCTATATCGAATCGGCGGAGCCGTAGGTCTCAGGTACCGTGTAATAGATACACACTGGACGTTGTATTCGCTCTCTGCTCTTGCTGCTGCTGTGCTGCTGCTGTGCCATATAAGTCCGCATGTCGCTGTTAGATTCCGAAGCTTATCGTTATCTAGCATGCATTTGCAGAGGCTGAATGATCTGCTCTCTGTTCTCTCATCTGTCTCTCTTTTCCTCTCTCTCTCTCTCTCTCTCTCTCTCTTTGTCTCTCTCCTCTCTCTCTCTCTCTTCTCTCTTCTCTCTCTCTCGTCTCTCTCTCTCTCTCTCGCACAGCACACACACACACACCAGACACACAGACACATGACACACACACACACGACACACACAACACACACACACACACACATCAGAACACAGACACACACACAACTCTCTCATCTCTCCTCTCGTCTTCTCTTCTCTTTCTCTTTACACTCTACTCCAACACACGCACACACACACTCTCTCTCTCTCTCTACTCTTTTATTCTCGTTTCTCTACTCACTCTGCTTTCTGCACACACACACACACACGACACACACGACACACACCACACACACACACACACACCCAATCACACCACACACAACACACACACACACACACCACTCTCTCTCTCTCGCTCTGCTCTTCTGCTCTCTCTCTCTCGTCTCTCTCATGTCTCTCTCGCCTTCGCCTCTTTCTCTCTTCAACTCTCTCTCTCTCACACGCCGCTCTCTCTCTCCACGCTCTTTCTCTCTTCTCTCTAACACACACACACACTCTCTGGTCTCTCCTCGCTCGAGCTCTCTTTCTTCTCGCACACTCTCTCTTTCGCCAACGCTTTCTCTCTCTCTTGCCTCTTTCTTCTCTCTCTCGTCTCTCTCTTTCTCTCTCTAACACACGCTGCATCTCTCTCTCATCTCTCTCTCTCGCTCTCGCTCCTCTCTCTCTCGGTCTTCTGTCTCTCTCGCCCGCTTCCTCCATGACTACAGCTAGCTAGAGGTACAGCGGCGTCGTGTGTCGCATCAGATAGCAACAAGCCTGCTGTGTCTGAACCAGTCGTGCGAAAAGAGAGAGAGGAGAGGAAGAGAGAGAGACAGAAGGAGAGAGAGAGAGGAGGGGCGGAGAGGAGAGAGGAGAGAGAGGAAAGAGAGAAGAGAGGCTTAGATAGTCCCGAGCTCCGCTCGAGAGAGAGAGAGAGAGAGAGCAGAAAAGAGAGAGATAGTGAGAGAAGGAGCGCGAGCGGGAGAGACTGTTCCTTAGTGCCGACGAAACAACGGTCCTACTGTATTCCTGGTTCCCGAGCCTTTTTACGCTGTGAAGTCTGCCTCCTTGCTAACACACACACACACACACAACAACACACACACACACACACACACACACACACACACACACACACACACACACACACACACACACACACATCCTCCGCCGTTCGATAGTAAGAGAACGCGTCTGCTATCTCCACATAGCAACGCGGCCAAGCATCCAGGATTAGGCCCCGGGAACCACCCTCCGCTCATTCTCACTCCAGCTCCACTTACACACACACTCCACACGGACCACATAGCCCACCTCTCTCGCTCTCCCTCTCTCTCTCCTCCGCCTCTTCCTCCTCTTCGGCAGATTATATAGATCTCGCCATGAATGCGCATAATTGTAATTATTTGAGATATTAATGGACGACACGTGTAGGTGCGTAGGGTACACGTGTGTGTGTGTGTGTGTGTGTGTGTGTGTGTGTGTGTGTGTGTGTGTGTGTGTGTGTGTGTGTGTGTGTGTGTGTGTGTGTGTGTGTGTGTGTGTGTGTGTGTGTGTGTGTGTGTNGCTGTCAACCCGGGAATATATGCATTTTCTTATTTAAATTCGGAGGAGCAATGCTACCTGCTAAATAATTTATCTTAGAAATTTCTGCGTGCCTGTTTTTAGTATTTATTTATTTATTGTAGTGATTTTAAAATTAAATAATCATATAATTATATATATTATATCTGTGTGTATGTACGCGCGTGTGTGTTTGCGTGTGTATGAGTGCGTGTATGTGTGTAGCATGTGTGTTTGTCTGTGACTGCATGTATGTGTGCGCGCGTGTGTGTATGTATAGCATGTTTGTATGTGTGTGCACATGCAGTGCGTAATATATAGCTATTATTTTCTCGGTGAAAACCCACGCGGCTGTAAATTACAGACGGATACAGTGTTTTACGCGGGGCTTTCGGCTGTAATGTGTTTGAACACAAAATAATTATTTGGTTTCCCGACTTCGACGTTGTACAGGAAACAATAACTCCCTAGTTGAATCATGAAGAGGAAGACGATGATTATAAAGTTCAGCCCGCTAATTTGCATTTAATTTGCATACATTTAATTAATGACAATTTCGGGTAATTTCGAACGCAATTCGACATTTCGTGCGGTTAGCGAAACGATACAAATGGTGGGAACTGTTGAGAATGACAGGATGTGTTCATTAGAAACAAACTCATACTTACTCGCTTACGCACGCGAGCACACGCACGCACACACACAGGAGCACACGGCACGCCACACACATGCACGCACACACACACACCGCCGCGCACACACACACGCACACACACACGCACGCCACACACACACACACACACACACACACACCAACACACACACACACACACACACACACACACACACCACATACAAGCATACATAAGACACACATACACGCGCAAGCACACACACATACGCCGCGCTGCGTCACAAACATCATATAATATTTTGCGACATAAAAATATATATCCTACATTACGTACACAAATAATTATATAATATAATTATATATATTAATAAATTATATATATATATATTATATATATATATTTATATACTGTTAATACATACAAATCCATGCGACAATCTCCTGGATTCCTTCACATTCGCTACACGATGACTCAAGCCACCAAGCGATTCGAAACATCCGAATATTTGGTCGACACAAATACCTGTGCAGCAGAGTAGTTAATTAAATTTAATCTAATGCCCCCAACATACACCTGCTGTAATTTGTCATAATCTCTCCCCGATCGTTAATATTACATGCGTCGGTGAGCCTGCGCAGTCGGGGGCGAATTTTTGTTTAAACAGTTTGAATAGCCAGCGCGTGAGCAGTAACAGTAGAAGTATCAGAAGCACAGGCGCAGCAATAAGTACCAGCAGCACAGTAGTAGAGCAGTAGCCCAGAGTTTTTAAGTAGGATTAGCGAGTACAGTAGCAGTAGGAGTAGATTAGCATTAGCAGTAGCAGCCAGCAGCAATAGTAGCAGCCAGCAGCAGTAGGTAGCTACGCAGCAGTCAGTAGGCAGCTAGCAGTAGTGAGTAACATTACCATTGCAGTAGCAGCAGAAGCAGTTTAGTAGCAGTAGCACAGGACGCAGCAATGATGTAGCCCAAGCAAGCAGCAGCGAGTTAGTAGTAGCAGTAGCAGTTAGTGAGTAGCAGCACAGCGGCAGTAGCAAGTAGTCGTAGTAGCGTATATACTTCACAGTTATCGTTCCCTTAACCCACTGCCTATCCCACGGCGCTCGCTGCTGCTGCCTGCCGCCGCCGCTGCTGCTGCTGCCCTGCGCTGCCAAGCTGCCGCGTGCTGCCTGTTGCTGCCTGTGCTGCCGCCGCTGCTGCTGCTCTGCCGCCGCTAGTTGCTGCTGCCTGCCGCCGCTGCTGCTGCTCTGCCGCCCGTGCCCTGCTGCTTGTTGGAGTGCTGCTGCCGCTGCCTGCTGCTGCTGTTGAGTTGCTGCTGCTTGCTGATCTCTCGTTTAGAGAGCCTGTGTGGTGCCGAGTGTGCGCGCATAAAATTCAAAGACACGAGACTTGATCATCTCTCTTCAGCTCTCGTGAAAACGCTCTCCGTCTGACGTCGCGAGCTCCCCATCTAACATTAACTATATAATCATCACGGAATGAATAATTAATTAAGTAATCGCGAATCTGGGCGCTATAGCAAACGAGACTTTCCGCCATGGAAACACTAACTTACTACTTTAGCGACTAACTTACTGAGCGCTCGTTGATATATTTATGATTTACGATCGACAGTTACCCCCGACGTCCGATATAATACACCGTGATCAAAATACCCAATTAATTAATTAATAATTAATGAAATGAATTAATTAGATTCATCATTCGTGCTGATATTTGATTCAACACGAATCACTGTACCTCACGTGCGTTCACCATCCTCTCCTATACGCGCGATAGTCATTTGCCAGGCCACCCTTACGACAGACATAGCATACACCGTATACGTTTGATCTAGTGGCTACAAGGAATGTTCTGCATCTTTTATTCTGAAACTAATATAAATTCCTTACGTCATTTGCGGTGGCAGCATTCGGGATAATGAGATGAGAGAACGGAATCTCATGCTGCGAGTTCAGCTAAATATATAAAAGCGGGAATTCCCCACAATAACTCAGATGATTTTTTTTAAATATCGGAGCATGCATGTGTGTGTGTGNCTCTCTCTCTCTCTCTCTCTCTCTCTCTCGCTCTCTCGCTATCCTTCTCTCTCGCTTTATCTCTATCTGTTTCCTCTCCTCTCGTGTTCCCACTCTCTTCCTTCTCTTTCGTTCTCTACCCCTACTCTCTCTCGCTCTCTTCCCCTCTCTCTATATATCTCTCTCTCTCCCTCTCTCTCTATTATATAGCTTTCCACATACCCTTTGCGTACAAGCGCGTCTCTATCTCTCTTTCTCTGTAATTTCAAAAAACTGTGGTGCGTGCAACTATGGCTCAGCATACTAACTCTGCGTCTCTCTCCGTCTCTTCCCCTCCACCGCGTGCTGCTCCAACAACAACAACAACAACAACAACAACAGACAAGGCGGAAGAGCGAGTCAACGGCAAAGGCAAGAAGATGAGGAAACCACGAACCATCTACAGCAGTCTACAGCTGCAGCAGCTCAATCGACGCTTTCAGCGTACGCAGTACCTAGCGCTGCCCGAGCGCGCCGAACTCGCAGCGTCGCTAGGTCTCACGCAAACGCAGGTACGTGCATGTAGGGGAGCGGGCGCCGTGTCACAGGGTAGATGTGTGGGTGTCACAGGGGTAGGTGTGAGTGTCAAAGCGGTGGGTGTGAGTGTCGCAGAGCTAGTGCGAGTGTCACAGGGGTGGGGGTGAGTGTCACAGTTATGTGACTGGGTCACAGAGGTCGTGCGTGCGTGCCACAAGAGGTCGCGTGCGTGCCACCCGGGGGTTAGTGTGAGTGTCACAGATGATAGTGTGAAGTGTCACAGTGTGATGTGAGTGTCACATGAGGACTGGGTACATGTCGCGGGAGTTTGTGTACGTGTGCGCACCGGGTCGCAACTCTCCCTTGTCTGCCCGCCATTTGCCGACTCACGCAAGCGTGTGCGTACTTTATTGTGTAGTTGGATGAGCACACGGGTGCTGGTGATGGTGCTGGGCAGTGAGATAAGTATTGCGTTATTGGGCTTTGATCGTAGAGCTTGACGGTGGCGAATGGGTAAGTAATCAATAGCCATGAATATCGCTCGCCATGATAAACCCATATATCTATATATTATAATATAGCTATATCAGGTGGTATCAGAGAGAGAGATGCGAGAGAGAAAGAAAGAGATGAGATAAAAATAAGGGAGAGCGGAGAGAGAGAGAGAGAGAAGAGAGAGAGAGAGAGAGAGAAGAGAGAGGAGAGGAGCGAGAGAGACAGACCGACACAGGGATCTGCACGCAGGGGGGCCTCCGGCACACGGGTCGGCGCGCGCGGCAGGCGCGGCCGGGCACAGCGGCGGCGCTCGGGTCACCCAATCAGAGAGAAAGTGTATCTAGCTCGGTAGTGCTAACTGTAGCGTAAGGGGGGGGGGGAGGGGGATGAGGCAAGACATTGTCACGGGTTCTTCTCAGCCGACCGGCCTGCGGGGCGACACACGGGCCACGCTGAATCTCTCCCGCTGCTGCCGCCTGCACTGACTGCCGGCTGTGGCTGACTGCTACTGCGCCGTTCCCGCCGGCTGCCGCTACCGCTATTGCCGCTACGCGGCGCTGCCCGTTACCCGCTAACTGCTGCTGCCCGCGTGCCGCCGCCTGTTGCAGCTGCGGCTGGCCGCTGCTCGGGCCGCTGCTAGAACCCCGCCGCTCGCCGTTACCGGCTACTGGCTCAGCTGGCCGGGGGCTACTACTCGGGCCGCTGCTCGCCCTCACCTGCTACTCCCCCCTGGCGCCGGGTGCCGGGCCTGGGCCGTTACCGTGGGCCGGTCCCGCGTGCCGCTGAGCGGCTATTGCCGCTAACACCGCCGCTGGCCGTTAGCGCTACTGCTGCGCGCTTGCCGCTGTTGGCAGCTGCCGCGTGCGGCTGCTTGCTTACCGCTACCTGCTGCTGGCCGTCCGCTACCGCTTCGCCGCTACCCGCTGACGCGCTTGCCGCCGCTACCGGCTGCCGTTTCTGAAGCGCTGTCCGCTACGGAAATATCCACTGAGATTGGCTTCACCGCTGTATGGCGTGCAGCAGCGAACGCGATGTTGCCGGCGCGGCGATGTACGTCAAGCGCACGCTAGCCCGCGCGGCGCTCGCTGATCGGGGTAAGAAGATGGGATGATGGAAAAGGAGAAAGGAGGAGGAGGGGGACCAAGGAGGAGGAGGGGAGGAGGGGAGCAGGAGAGGAGGGAAGCTCCGCGGCTGAAGAAGAAATGGTGAAATGAGCGCTGTCTCTGATTAGTGCTTTCACTTCGCCAATCACGCGTTTGTATGTACGACTGTTAGGTCACCATGGCCGCACACAACACGCGACGCACCAAACACAACAGCGCGCGCGCGCATAGAAGCACGCACACATGCCACCACACACACACACACCACACAACCACACGCACACACACCCAATGCACACACGACGCACTACGCACGCCACGACACACTGCACACGACTGACCACTGCTTGGGGCGACCCACACACCCCACAATGCACAACACAGGTGCCGGGCGCCGCGGAGGCGGGCCGTGGCGCACACTACCACACGTGGCAGTGCACACGCGCACACATGCAGCAGCACCACAGGGGCACGCGCGCGGCCGCACACATCAGTGCGCGCACAGCACGCCACGGGCGGCGCCGCACCCTACCCACACACCGCACACAGCCCACACGCACACCCGATATCTTGACAGCATCATATATATATATATATATATATATATATATATATATATATATGTGTGTGTATAATGTATGTGTGTGTGGGTGTGTGTGTGTGTGTGTGTGTGTGTGTGTGTGTGTGTGTGCTGTGGTGTGTGTGTGTTGTGTGTGTGTGTGTCGTGTGTGCGTGCGTGCTTGTGTGCGCGCTTCGGGCGTGTGCGTCTATGCGCGTGTGTACACTGAGTGCCGCGGCTCGCGTCACAGCCAGGGCCAGCCAGCAGCCCCCCACGCGCACGGTTGACACACGCGGAACAAACGAGTTTTAGTTGTTGTCTGGCAATAACAGGGCCATGCTGTATATGGGCATCCTATGCGTCCGTGTGTCCAGCACGCTGTGTGTGATGTGTTTGTGGTGTGTGTGTGTTGTGTGTGTGTTGTTGTTGTGTTGTGTGTGTGGCGTGTGCGTGCGCCGCGCGTTTGTGTGTGCTCCTGCTGTGTGTATGTGCTGTGTGTGTGTGTGCTCGCCGCCTGTGTGTGTGCTCCTTGTGTGTGTGTGTGTGTGTGTGTGTGTGTGTGTGTCGCGCGCCTGTGTGCGCGCTTGTGTGCGATGTGTGTGTGTGCGCGCGTGCGTGCGTGCGTGTGTGTGCGTGTGCGTGCGTGCGTGTGTGTGTGCGTGTGCGTGCGCGCGTGTGTGTGCTCCTGTGTGTGTGTGTGTGTGCGCGCCTGTGTGCGCGCTTGTGTGTGTGTGCGCGCGTGCGTGCGTGCGTGCGCGCCTGTGTGTGTGCGTTAGGAGGGGAGGCGGCCCCACACTATGTGATGACGTGTGATGGCGGAGAATGTGACCCCGTAAACAACTCTGATCGACAGACGAGGCCACGGCGCGTATATATAAACAAGGTATTATCCACCGTACCAATCCACGACAAGTGCGGATGTCTACCTGCCTGCCAAACGATGACGACGACAGCGTTACCTATTATATGCTAGTTTCTAATAGATGCACGAAATCTCCGCAGTATCCGTGTGCTGATCATCTAAGAGATATAGAATATAGAAGATTCAGTAGATTCATAGATTCTGGTAGATATAGAATATAGATGTATAGTCTAGAGATTCTTGTAGATAGAATATAGATGTATAGTCTAGAGATTCTTGTAGATAGAATATAGATGTATAGTCTAGAGATTCTTGTAGATAGAATATAGATGTATAGTCTATAAATTCTTGTAGATAGAATATAGATGTATAGACTATAGATTCTAGTAGAGATAGAATATAGATGTATAGACTATAGATTCTAGTAGAGATAGAATATAGATGTATAGTCTATAGATTCTTGTAGATAGAATATAGATGTATAGACTATAGATTCTTGTAGATAGAATATAGATGTATAGACTATAGATTCTAGTAGAGATAGAATATAGATGTATAGTTTATAGATTCTTGTAGATAGAATATAGATGTATAGACTATAGATTCTTGTAGATAGAATATAGATGTATAGTCTATAGATTCTTGTAGATAGAATATAGATGTATAGTCTATAGATTCTTGTAGATAGAATATAGATGTATAGACT
>NW_014579214.1:35953-36706 GCF_000485595.1 Priapulus caudatus
CTCTCTTGCTTGCTTCTCTCTCGCTCTTGCTCTATCTCTCTCTCTCTATCTCTCTCTCTCTCTCTGTCTCTCTCTTAATCTCGCCTTTATGCTCCCTCTCTCTTTCTCTCTCTCTCTTGCTTGCTTCTCTCTCGCTCTTGCTCTATCTCTCTCTCTCTATCTCTCTCTCTCTCTCGGTCTCTCTCTCTCTTTCGCTCGCCCTCTCTCTCACCCTCTCTCTCACCCTCCCTCTCTCTCTGCTGGTGGAACATCTAATATTAATATTAATCATGCGCATGATCGCGCGCACATCGCGCGACGTCGGCACATCAATGCTCGTCGATGCGACGCCTTTATTTCTCCGCTTACGCCGACATCACCACACAACGGACCCGATTGATGAATATTGCACGAGGCGTTCAATTGTCGGGATCGTACACAATGCGTCACCAGTCGTCGTCGTCAGCGTCGGCGGCGTCGGTCGTCGTCGTCGTCGTCGTCGTCGTCGTCGGTCGTCGTCGTTGTCGTCGGTCAGTCGTCGTCGGTCGTCGGTCGTCGGTCGTCGGCGGCGTCGTCGTCACCGTTGTCGGTCGTCGTTGTTGTCGGCGGCGTCGTTGGCCGTCGTCGTCGTCGTCGGTCGGCGGCGTCGGCGGTCGTCGTCGTCGTCGCCGTTGTCGGCGTCGTCGGCCGTGGCGGGATCTGTCGGCGTATGTCGTTCGTGGGTACTCTACGAGAGAGCGTAAGAAGTCATCGCTGAAGCCTTATATATATATA
>NW_014579214.1:36958-37702 GCF_000485595.1 Priapulus caudatus
CACACACACACACACACACACACACACACACACACACGCACACACACACGCACACACACGTGCACACACGCACGCACGCGCACGCACGCACGCACACGCACTGTCATGAATGCGGTCACCTGCATGGTAAAGTTTCTGGTCAATTTTCCAGCAGATTTAACAACATGCATGTATACACGGACAGGTATTAAGATATATAAACAGATATTTTATGGCAGACGTGCATGCATGCGGGTAACATCGGTGCATAGAAACACCAGCAGCGAGAGAGAGAGAGAGAGAGAGAGAGAGAGAGAGAGAGAGAGAGAGAGAGAGAGAGAGAGAAGAGAGAGAGAGAGAGAGAGAGAGAGAGAGAGAGAGAGAGAGAGAGAGAGAGAGAGAGAGNGAGAGAAAGAACGAGAGGGAAAGAGAGAGAGAGAGAAAACGAGAGAGAGAGAACGAGAGAGGGAGAAGGAGGAGTGTGTGTGTAGCAGCATTGTCGGTAACATAAAAATAAAATATTCATGCCTGGCCTTTGCGTGAAAGAGAATTAACGTTTGTAGGCGTTAAATGCTAGTTTGTCGGCTACTAGAAAAATATCGCGTAAAGTTATAAACCATATGTCACAGAAGGCAATCTATTTGTGCAGATGCACATACATGGTCACGCACACACGCACGCACACGCACACACACACACCCGTGCATGCACACACACACACACACACACACACACACACACACACACACACACACACACACACAC
>NW_014579214.1:39482-39808 GCF_000485595.1 Priapulus caudatus
GCGTGCGTGCGTGCGTGCGTGCGTGCGTGCGTGCGTGTATCGTGTGAGTATGTATGAGTGTCACACACGCATTCATGAGTCATAAGCTCGTGACGACGTGTAGATTACTGTTTGCCGCAAAACCTGTTTATCTTTCCCCGAGTCGCGTTTTGCTCTCTCGCTCACCTGCTGCCGTGGGAGAATCAAACTGATGAAATCCTACACTAATCTCTCATGCGGAGTTTTTTTGCGCTCCCCCTAGCTTCGACATTGTATGACTCCCTCTCTCTCTCTCTCTCTCTCTCCCTCTCTCTCTCTCTCTCTCTCTCTCCCTCTCTCTCTCTCTC
>NW_014579215.1:0-455 GCF_000485595.1 Priapulus caudatus
TTGGCCTATGAGTATCGTAGAGACGAGCGGTTGGTCTTATTTTAGAGAGCAAAGAATGCTGCTTAAGCCACCGCCATAAACTAGAACCGCATACAAAGTAGAATAATATTGCCGTGAAGTAGCACTATTTTCTCGTTTTCCCGTTGTACACTCAAGCATCAGCTCTTGATAGTATATAATACGATATAACTCACCAATCACGAGGCAGTGATCCCACCAGCTGTACTGGCACTGCGCGAACCGCAGACCGTACGTATCGTAAATGTGAACGATCCCTGGCGGCGAGGAGACGGTCCACGAAGACAGGTAGGTAGTGACGAGGATGAGGATGGGTGTGAGCCACCGCAGCAGCTGCTTGTCCGTGAGTTTCAGCTTATGTGCCGACTTCACGCGATAGGTGAGTGAGACTCTGCGAGGGAGAAGTAAGTAGAGAGTAAGTAGTAGAGAGTAAGTAG
>NW_014579215.1:1312-6137 GCF_000485595.1 Priapulus caudatus
GATACCAAGATGGCAGCTGTTGGATGTGTATTCGTGCTGTGAAGGTGTGAAATAAAGCGAGCGTCGAGCGAATTTTGGCAGCACGCTTTCCTACCTGCTCTCTTATTCATGTTGTTTGTGCACAGCGCGAGAGTGTTGCAGATGAGCATTTGACCGGCATTTACACGCGACTATAGGCGAAATAGAGTAGAGAAACATTAAGACTTTGGTAGTAAATACATTTTGTGTTTATTTACCATAATTTTTTTTTATTGAGACGTTCCAAGTGCCTGTGAACCCGCTGACTGGCGCTGCTGCAGCACCGCCATCATATCATATACCATGTATCATGTCTCTCTGGACCTAGTAGTACTAGTACTAGTACAGTAGTAATAGACTGCTAGTGCTAGCTGGTCATTGAACTCAAGAGACAGAATTGTAGTTGTACTGACGAAGTTCAAAAAAGTTCGACGATACATCGTTGATACCAAGTCTAATTCTCTCTCAAATCATAGCGTTTGTATTAAATATTACGTATGTATGTCTGTAATGCTTACAGACACAAGGTTGTAATACTCAATAACGACAATTAACTTACGAACCACGTTTGTTCGATTGCTAACGTTCTTTAACTTCTTTCTGGCACGCAGTCAAAACATCACTTGTGACTTTTGTTTTGGTTCGCGTAGGCCCTAGTATTTTATCAACAAGCTAATCCTGCGTCATGTGACGTGCGTACATTGGTCGTGTACAAACATACGAAACGGAGCCATATTTGAGCCATATTTATTACGCAGTGGCTTCTCGTCCGGACCCGGTCGCGCAGCCTCCAGGCCATCCATTTATTATTAGGCTGAAGGAATAAATTGACATTGTGTTGTTGTTTTATTGTAAATTGTGATTTTGTTACATTATATTATATAGATATATATTATAGACATAGTTTATTACTTTTTTGGTGGTGCTTTTATTTGTACTTTTACGATTATTACCTAACCATATTTTTCATTTTGCTCCAGGCAATCTAGGGGCAGCTGCTCCCTAACCGGGAACCCCCAGCGGCTATGGCCATGCATAATTATATATTCATAGTATTAATTTATTCATAATATTCATGTCTCTAAGCTAGAGCGCCTTGATTTATGAAACGTGGTGGTTTTAACTTTATATAGGTCTTTTTTCGACAGTAGGTGGCGGTAATGACTCATTCATGATGACCAATCAGAAACGCTGTCACTCCTCCCTATATTCCGCCATATCAGGTCACACGAATTAGTTCTTCCTATTTTGGACCGTGAATATTTCCGCATTGTATATATTTATATGCGGACAAGTTGTTATGACAGTGGGAAAGGAACAGAGTGTACACCTTGGCACTTAGTTTAATTGCATTATTTAATCACGTAAGTAACTCGTAGGCGTGAAAACGCATGAAACTCTCTGAAAGTATGAAATTGAAAATAAGCCAACCTTAGCCTTGTGTGTGTGTCACTGTGTGTGTCTTGTCTCGTGTTGGGTCGTGAACCAAATTCAACTAAAGTTCAAGCTCCGCCTCATGCCTACTTTGTGACACCGGTATATAAATAATCTCCAACGTCACATATTGTCTGCAACCTTAGCCACCAATCCAAACGCTAACCCTATGCTAACCATAATCCTAAACGTAAGCGGCTAAGCCCATCATTAAAATAGTCGTGGTCCAAAAGTAGGCTTGGGGTCGACCCAGTTGGACTCGGAGTGCTTTTAATGATTTGAAATGATTAAACAACTCTCACACTACAGTGGGAACCGTTGTTCGAATCTAATACTTTTCTCTTTGAGATTTGTGTTGTTTGTCACTTCTACAGCATTGACATATCATGTTCACCCAGTTCAGTGCAAAAATCAAAAGTCACAAGTGTACAAGTAAATGTAGGCGTAGTTTTTAAAACAAACGGGCTCATTCCTTTCTCTCATTTGCCGATGGCAGGTAAAGTTCTTCGGGGTACACACACCAGTAAACCATACGTTGTATAAATGATCAGTTTGCTGAGGTGTGTTACTGTGTATGCCCCCCCCCCAGGACCGCTGTACTGACAGTGGCAGTACTGTATTCTCTAATCACATGGTTCTCTTCTGAGAGTTACAGTCGCCTGTGAATGCCATTGTGGGCTACCGTGGCATGCATGCTCACGTGTGCTCTTCAGTGTTGTTGCTGTTTGGAAGAATCTTACACATCCTATTCCCCAACCTATCTCTACCCATGCACTTACTTATAGTGAGTAGTAGACAGCTAGAATGTCGTACTGTACGTTCCACTGGAACGTACATTGCAGTGCCTCTAATTGCCGGAGTGCCTGAGAGCAGCTAGATTTGCTCACGGACGAAACTAAACATATTGTACGACTGTTATAAATCAGTTTATGACTGTTTATAACCTCATGAGGAATCATTGACGCACACAGACACAGCCACGCCCACTAGCACCGCCCACCGATGTAGTTTTAATTAAGATCTGCGAACGCACGTCTCACGATCAAGTGCGTAGGATGTACAGCCCAGTTTGACCAAATTATGGCGAGTTGAGTTAAAGAGTTTATAGTGGCCGACTAAAACCCAACTTGTTTATTTTGGTGGCTCGGGGAATTTTTAGTGCACGGCATAGCCGGCCACGCTACAAAGATTCGTATATACAGCGTAACCACCTGTGTAGAAGTGCTACTCATATATAAAGAGCAATTTTGTAGGGTTTCCAATGAGTGACTCGGGTTTGACTGTATTTGGTTGGGAGTTAGGCCATCTTTAAAAAATTATATGTTTGCTGTCCTCCGACCGACCCACGAAAATAGCCGCGACCCAAAAGTTTTTTTAGACATTTTTGGTTCCATTCATTTTTTTTTTACATTTTCATAGTTAAGACTGAAACACAAAGCATTTGTGGCAAACATGAGGACAAACTTAAAATAACTATTATGTCTCACAAAATAAGACCTACCTACCTACCCACCCACTAAAAAATTCATGGGTCAGGGGACAGCAAACATAGATTTTTTTAAGGATGGCCTTATTGAAATGTTCTAGGGCTGGTGCACAGTGGCAATGCGATAACATATTATATCATATATATCATTCAGCAAGTACGCTTGTTAGCAAAACAAATAATACAGTAAATTCCGTTGCTGCTAGCAGCATGAACTTTCTCCTGCCTTTCATGAGCTCTCGCCTAAATTTAGAAAATTTGCTTTACATTTACAAATTTCTTCCTTCCTTTATAAACTTGTTTTCTACCGTTATCAAGTATCTCCTACCTTTATAAATTGTATACAACTTTTATCAAGTATCTCCTACCTTTATAAATTGTATACAACTTTTATCAAGTATCTCGTACCTTTATAAATTGTATACAACTTTTATAAAGTACCTTCTAATTATATCATTATATAATATCATTATTAATATATATATATATAATATACATTACATATGTTTGTTATCGTACATTTGTAGATTATGTTGAATTATTAGCTCAGCTGACGAAGTCAGATGCCGCTTGTAGAATCGCATGAATGTCCGTCCGGCCGTCCGTACAAATGGCAAAATTTTACTCACTGCGTAGCCTCAGCGCGGCACTTCAGAAAAGTAAGGGCTGGGAGATATTTTTAAGGGCTAGTAGATTTTACAGGTCACTAGCCCTGCTGGCTAGTGAACATTTTAGGTTAGTTTCAAGCCCTGCTAACCCTAACTCCATCATTGTTGCTATTAACTGGGATATGCTACAGTAGTCTGAGTAGACTTGACTTACACTGGGACACGCATGATAAAATAGGCTTACAGTAATACTAATAGAATCTGAGAATTACTTGCCACACACTAGCTCTAGTACTATGTCTATAGCCCGCGTACAGTTGACGCAGGGCTATAGGACATTCTATTACGAATGCTAGGGACCAACCTGCTCACAGGCACTTGCAACGTCTCAATAAAAAAAAGAAAGGTAAATAAACACAAAATGTATTTACTACCAAAGTCTTAATGTTTCTCTACTCTATTTCGCCTATAATCACCTGTAAATGCCGGTCAAATGCCTATCTGCAACACACAAGTACACCGCACGCCCACGCTGTGCACAAACAACATGAAGAAGAGAGCAAGTAGGAAAGCCTGATCGCTAAATTCACTCGACGCTAGCTTCATTTCACACCTTCACAGCACGAATAAACATCCAACAGCTTCCATCTTGGTATCTATGTGTACATAAATGTTCACTTGTTCGAATTATAACTCTGCCCTTTGTCCTTTCCTACTCCTTCCTTTCCTGTCCTTCCTCAGATATCTCGTGAAATCCCGCAGGAAATGTTCTCTCCGTGAAAATGTAAAGAGGACGAGATATCTGTTTATACACGAGTAATGGGGCGCATTGCATACCGGGATGAGCTGCTGCCTGCCTCCGAGCTCCGTTTCGAGGCGTGCCAAGCCATGCACAATGCGCTCGAGCATGACGTCACGCACACACGACTACAGCGATCGATCGAAAGTAGCGCCGTTAGGGATTTTCAGATGATACGTTCTCTTTACATTTTCACGGAGAGAACATTTCCAGCAGGATTTCACAAGATATATCTCTGACGGGAGTAGGTAAGGACAAAGGGCAGAGTTATAATTCGAACAAGTGAACATTTATGTACACATAGATACCAAGATGGCAGCTGTTGGATGTGTATTCGTGCTGTGAAGGTGTGAAATGAAGGGAGCGTCGAGCGAATTTAGCGATCCCGCTTTCCTACCTGGGGCGCGTTTCACTAACGTTCGTTCGCTATTTTTCCTTTGCTATTTTCAAGGTTGATCGGTAAATAGCGAAGAACACGTC
>NW_014579215.1:8097-10019 GCF_000485595.1 Priapulus caudatus
CGATTGATCACTTATCTGCAGAAGAATCTATTGATTACATTGATCACTTATCTGCAGAAGAATCTATTGATTACATTGATCACTTATCTGCAGAAGAATCTATTGATTACATTGATCACTTATCTGCAGAAGAATCTATTGATTACATTGATCGTGTGTCGTTCACAGGAGACGACTTTGAAGGACGGTTTAGCTTCCAACCGCTGAAGATGTTGCCGCCACCGGAATCATTCGTCAACTCACAGAAAACCTATCCGAGCAGAAACAGTGAGTATCACAATCCTTCTGTCACCTCCACTCTCTGTTGCCACGGTAACAAACGACTCGCGGGTCTATTAGATGGGAGAAAATTTGCAGTCAAGTGCCGCTGTGTTTGAGTTAAAGACGTTCACTTGTGTAGGGATTGTTGTTACAAGTGTTGCTTTTCAGAATGTGATGTGTGATTAAGTTTTAGGGTTTTTAAGTTTTTTTAAGGTTTAGACAGAGCTGTGTTGTTATTTTTGTTGTTGTAATTGTCGTTGTTATACTTATAGTAGTTGGTGTAGTTGTAATTGTTGTTGTTGTTGTTGTTGTAGTTGTTGTTGTTGTTGTTGTTGTTGTTGTTGTAGTTGTAGTTGTTGTTATAGTAGTTGTTATTATTGTTTCTGATGTTGTTGTTGTTGTTGTTGTTGTTTCTACTGCTGCTGCTGTTGTTGTTGTTGTTGTTGCTGCTGCTGCTGCTGCTGTTGTTGCTGCTGCTGTTGTTGTTGTTGCTGCTGCTGCTGCTGTTGTTGCTGCTGTTGTTGTTGTTGCTGCTGCTGCTGCTGCTGTTGCTGCTGCTGTTGTTGACTACATTGTGTAACGTTGGTGTAGAGTGTAACATCTGTGTTTAATCGTGGATCCTCACCGCAGCAGGAAGGAAGTACATATACAGTAGCGGTTTCCCGTGTTAACGTGTCTGTGCGTTCAGCCACCACCGTGCGCGCCCCGGTTCTCAGTTTAGTAACAGCAATTAGAAGCAGTGCAGGAAATGTGTGGTGTGTGTGTGTGTGTGTGCGTGCGCGCGTGTGTGCGCGTGCGCGCGTGTGTGTGTGCGTATGTGAGTGAGTGTGTCTGTGTGTGTGAGTGTGTGTGTGTGCGTGCGCGCGCGTGTGTGTATGTGTGTCTGTGTGTCAGTGCATTCATGGGTGTGTATGTATATATGTGTGTGCAGAGGTTTTACTAAATATGATCGTTTTCAAAGTACTAGGCCTATGATTAAAAGTATCAGGTGAGAGAAGGCAATTTGTCTCATATCTGGATTATGTTTCATACATGGCAGCAAGTACAGCGGCGTGCAAGTCAAAGTACACGGCTGAATTCTCCATTGCGCGTGTGCCTGTGTGTGCGTGGTTGCCTGCGTGTGTGTGTGCGTGCGTGCTTGTCTGTATGTGTGTGCGTGCGCGTGCGTGCGTGCGTCCAATCTTGCTAGTTTGGCCTGACCTTTTTATTATGTTACCTGTCATGTTATTTTGTCACATCTGTCACGTTATATGATGCCTGTGTTTGGCTGCAGTACCAGCGATAGAGATGATGACGTCAGACAGGAGTCCTGACCTTGGTATGACCCCACGACCATGCGGGGGCGTGCATGCGTGTGTGCGTGTGTGCGTGTGTGTGCGGTGCTTGCGGTTCTGCATGCGTGTGTGTGCGCTGGCGTTCGCGTCTGCGTTTCTGCGATGCGTGTGGTGGTGCGTGCCTGCGTTCAGCCGATGCGTGTGATGTGGACGTGGCTGTGTGCATTGGAACTAGCAGTATTATGAAGCTTATGATGCGAGCCACAATCCATTGTGGCGATCCTCCCGTTCTTGCCCAGAAAACCGCGGGATAGCTTGGCAAGGCAAGAGCTGACGCCATCAGTTACACCGCATGCCTTATTATCATCCATTATTGATTTAGTCAAC
>NW_014579215.1:10833-20683 GCF_000485595.1 Priapulus caudatus
GCACGCACACACACTGTGCGAGTTGTTTCACGTGATCTAGAGACTGTATGTCATCGCTGACAGTCTCAATAACATAATCTGGATTAAATAATAGATCCCAATTATTTCCTCACTTCCTTGTTTACTTTCTCGGCGTATCCCTGTATCCCCAGGTTTGCATGTGTTGCTTTGGGGGTTTTGTGCACGTATGCGCTAACACCAAGGTTGAAAAGGAGCTTTGATTCAGTATAATTATAAACAGTTGCAGCAATACCATTTTTGTGATGTACCGAATTAATTATTTTGTGATTTCGCTTATTAATTATTATTTTTGTTGTTAATATCATTATTAAAATGTAGTAGTCTTGCAGTATTATTATTACTCTAATTATTTTTATTATTATTATTCTCTTCTCATTATTATCATTATCAGCCTATTCTGACAATCTTCTCTGTAGCTCCGTCGCTCTCTCTCTCGCTTCCTTCGCTCACGTCTCCTTTCTGTTTCAGCGCGAAGAAGAAATCCACCGCCGCCTCCCCCGCCGAGATAACGACCCCCCCTTCCCGCACGCGCGGAGGAGGAGGAGGAAGACTAAGAAGAAGGAAGCATCCGGACGCAATCTGTCGGATGGAAAACGATGATAATTTCGCCGGTCGGAGCGCCAGCGCCACCTGGTGGAAGATTGCTCGGATCGTAGACGGCCGCCGCCGAGCGAGGAATCGTGACGGGAGCAGTCTATCCCGCGTGGGGCGGTGGCGGTGGGTCGTCGCCGCGACAACGAGCTACGCTTCCCTGTCTGTGATGGAGAGGGTGGTCGAAGGACAGATCCTGACCCCTGCCTACACGTGCGCACGCGGTGGGGCGTGGCCCCTGCCTACACTTGCGCGCGCGGTGGGGCGTGGGAGGTCGTGACCCCTGTGTCCAGTCGAGACTGTCTGTCAGTCAGTCTGTGTGTGTGCAGGCAGGAGGTCGTCGTGAACCAGGCGACGACAGCGTTGAATCAGGATTGTTGCCGCGCGCGGCGGAGCAGACGCTCGATATTGTCCGCCGGTCGTTAACGACGACGATTAGACGTCGCGAGTGCGTGCGCGCGCGCGCGTGGAGCGTTGGCAGTAAATTCAATAATAACGGTTAAAATTTTATTTTCCTAAGTACGTTTTTTTCGGTGTGTGGCCAGTGTGCGTGTGCGTGCGTCAATGTCGAATTCGATGATGCGGTTGGCGTGGAATTATTAATCAAACCTGTAAATGTTTGCGATTCCTAGATGTCGCCACCGGTCTGTCGTGCGTGCGGTTCGTAAGGGTGAAAGCAGGTGGCAGCACTGCCACCGACGTGAGCAGTATGCAGTGGGGAAGATAGATGGCAGCACGTGCTTGACCGATCTAGAAGCAATATGCGAGTTGGGTGCGGTTCAACGTTTCGCTCAGATGGGCAGGTGAATTCTGTTATTTTACGGTTTACCGCACCCAATTATTTTACTATGTTGCTGTAGCTATTAGCGTTGGTTGGCTCGTTGCTTGTGTGCGGCTTGCGTGCAATATACAGCCGTGCATTGCAGATCTGACCGATTGCACTGCAAGTGGAGCATCCTGCAACGTTCACTTGCAGAGGTTCACGTCATTGCGACATCATTCTGGGCGTATTTATTCCGTAACCGATTCGATCTATAATGTCGACACGGTCGCGATATATATAAGATATTATCTTACCTTACGAGAAGGTATTACATCGTTTAATGAAACCAGATTTGCCGTTTGCGTCCGTGTAACGGATAAGAGAAAACGTCCGTTTACTAGGTGAAAGAATTGAAAATTCAACGGCTGATTGAAAGCATAATTATCATCGTTCAGTAAACCGATCGATCGAACGTCGAAATGAATTTTTTTGAAAGGAGGACGATCCATGTTTCGTGTCCGTTCATCGATGAGCGATGTTGAGCGTGCGCGTGCAATGCAGTTTCTGATGCCGGTGCAATTGAGCCGTGCTGCAGGTTTACGATTTGTGAAATTGCGGGGGAACGGCGCGCGATAGGTCGCTTGATGTCACGTGACGTGATTCGCTCGCGCGATAGGTCGCCTGTTGTCACGTGACGTGATTCGCTCGTGTGATAGGTCGCCCATTATCACGCAAATCCTACTTTGTTGCCAAATGAACGCTCACGCGTTCGAAAAAATTGTGCGAGGTTATTTTACTACGAAATTAATTAGATGTTATATTGTGTGGCAAATCAACTGCAAGCATTGCATCCATGACGCCACGCATTGCATGCTGGGATGCGTTACATCATAGATAGATCACGTGTTGGCGTCAACATATCGAGATGAAATATTGTATAGCTGCTGTGTATGAAGCTGATGGAATTCATGCAGTTAGCCTTTACTTTTTCTGCGCAGTTGATTTTTTGTGTTAGGGAACAGTTTCTCTTTCCTGAGGGAGAGGGGAGCAAGGAGGTACGAGTGGGTGGGAAGGGGTGGGAGGGAGAGGGGAAGGGGGATGAGAGGGACAGAGAAGGGAAGGGGGATGAGAGGCGGGGGACGCAATGGAAGCGGAGGGAGAGGCAAGGGGGAAGGGGAGGGTAGGGATTATATGCATGTATTATACATGTAAGAATGATGCAGCGATGATGATGATGATGACGGTGATGATGATGATATGTTTATATGGTATGTATATTATTGAAGTAACAGTTAGAATAATAAACTGAACTTAATCTATAATCGTCATGTACGACCTTTTATCTTATCTGTCATACAAAAATAATTACAGTGCGTGTGTGCGTGCGTGTGTACGTTACTGTACATAGGCTAGGAGTTCAGTGACGAGAGGTTGAACACATTGGACTTCGACCTTGACGTCCTTACGTACATCGATCATAACTGCATGGCTACAGAGCAAATATTTACCCGCAAAGTACATGCTGATATTGTCCCAGTTATGTTTTATACCAAGAGCTAATAGTAATAATACATGTATTACTATATACGTACTATTATTAGCTATTGTGTGCCAGCCTGACCCCTGGTACAGAGTGTGTATTATATAAATTAATAAATATTAAATATTAAATAAAAATTTCCGTCTCAATATCATAACAGATAAAATACCTCTGCAACGCACACACTCAGACACTCACGTCCTGTGGACACAGTCGGCACTGCGATGCAGATCATGCCATGACAGCAAGCACTTGGAACGTTCGTCTCAACAAAAAAAAGGTAAATAAACACGCGAAATGTCACCAAGTTCTGTTAATGATTCTCGTAGCTGGTACTTTCCAGGGCTATGAATCAACGCTGTAAATTTCGGTGCAAATTCGTGGCAGTCTGCCACACACCCGAACGCAGTCACCGACGCCCGCGGCCGCGCTGTGCTAGCGTGCCAAACAACATGAGATAGAGAGTATATATCTTATCATCTCGTTTCTTGCATTTGCGAAAAGCCAAATCTTATTCATGTTGTTTGTGCACGCAGGACAGCGGCGGGTGGCGTTCCAGTGTAGCCTTCGTGTGTTGACAGCATGAGAATTTGAGCGGCATTTAGCAGGGTGTAGTCATAAGGCGAAATACAGTAGAGAAAGCATTAAGACTTCTTGGGTACATTTCGTGTTTAATTTGACGCAATTATTGTTTTTATTGAAGACGTTCCAAGTGGGCCTGTGATGCATCACTGCATGACTGCCTTTGTCCACCATTCGACACAGAGAAATAACTATTGATAACTTTTAGTAAGTTTGCATCATATTCATTACCTTCCTGAATACTTCTGGATTGACTTTGAATGTTAACTACGATGTGTACGATGGAAGGCGCGCAATAAAAATTTAGCATGTAAACAAAATAGTTCACGGAGATAAGAGAAGAGAATAATAAACGCACACTATAGCACTCCAAACTCGTTCAAATTTGAGCGCTGCTTTTGTGCGGCGCCACCGTCGGCAATGACACTGGAAAGGTTTCATGTAAAATATGCATTATTTTTACGACTAAGCAGTGGCGCCAAATCAGAAGAAAAAAAAAACACCCGAAGACAGAAAACCAGAAACCCAAAATCAAGAACAAAGAACGAAGTCATATTTAAAGAAGAAATGCCGTATCCGCCGGGCGCGAGTCTCATTTTTTTTCCGTAGCGTTAGCGCTTTCGCTCCCCCAAACAGCAGGGTCGGGAGCGATATTGGAATGCTTGCATCACAGCTCAACAGTCCCCTAAACAACTATGTCTCGACTACTTAACAAATAATTGTATAATATGTGTTTTAGACAGGCCTTCGTATCGCTAGCAAAGTACGTTTCTTGAGCTAGTAGTGATATGTGGCAGGGGGCCTTTCATAACTTAAGCGAGACGCAAAGATGGCGCGGTGCGGCCGATTTCGAAATGAACGGCCTTGGGAAATAATTCATGATTTGAGCAGTTAGATGAGCTAGAAGCCCTAACCTACCTAACTAATCTGCGCTTAACCCTAACGCCTAAGCTTTAACCATGGCTTAACCCTACACGCTAACCTAAGCCTCAACGTCACCCAATATGCATTACCACATACCATAGCGAGTCGCTGACGCGCCAACGGTACGGAAAAAATAATCGCGCCCCGGGCGTGGAGGGAGGTGACGCGCAAGTGGCAGCATAGTGTTAGGATAGTGTATAGGAATTACGGGTTGGGATCAGGTTAGGGCTAGGGTTAGGGTTAGAGTTAGGATGTGTTTGGCATCAAGAGTATCTGTCCCACACGCATAGATTAAATTTTCTGTGGATCACAATAGCCTAACCATACGTGCGGCGAATAATGTATAAGTGTTTACAGAAGTCTATCAATTGATAGACTCCTTATGTTTAGTGGGCAGTGTTAGTGTTGGGGTCTTGTAGCCTAGAGTTACCGTTAGGAGTTTAACGTTTTGAAGCGTCCATCGTCAACGGTTATCACGTGACCTCCCTCACGCCCGGGGTTAGCAACACCAACTGGCATGGCAGCGGCGCCCTTCCCACCACTCAGGCACTCAATAAGGCGCCGTCTCACACGGACGTTTTTGGCTTCGACGCCTAATTATGCCTTCGCGTGCACAGATTTTGGCTCGAGCCGAGCGTTACACACGACAGTTTTTGCCCGAGCTAATTAGGGCCGAGCGATTTTGGGCCCCATGCGAAACGTCCGGACAGGCCCGAGCCAATTATTAGGCACCAGCTTTCGCGGAGGTAGAGAGGTAGAACAATTATAGGAGTGTGGAAACACTATAGTGCCTACTGTAACATATAAAAAGTCTAACTTTATAACGTATAAAAATCCACAACACGTATAAAAGTTCCAAACAGATTAAAATGGGCGAAAATTTGATCAGGATGCCCGTTTGCAAGATTGATAATTAAACTCGAGACCGTAGTAAACACTCTAAATAGGTAAACAACGTCACTCGCGACATACTTGCAATTTATCTGTGAGATATATTGTGGGCAATAAAATTTATTTGAAATTTGAATTTGAATTGTGACAGACATGTACTATTGCCACTTAGCGTGACGTGTGAACGGGCCGACTCAATTTAGGGCCGAGGCCAAATCAGCCCATTTGGCCTGAGCCAAATGGCTAGTATTTGGCTCGGGCCAAAATTTGGCTCGGCCGGTTTGAGTACGGAGCGTTCAGCCACGAAGCGCAAGTAGGGGGAGGGTAAATACTGTCTGTCAATTCAAATGGAAATAAATCTTATTGCACAAATTCTCACAGATACTTTGGCAGTAAATGTCGCGAGATGGCGTTGTGGTACGATATTAGAGTGTCTTACTACGTTCGGGAGAGTTTAATTATCAAGACTTGGAAAGGAACGTGCATCTCATGATCAATTTGTCGAATTTTTTATACTGCTTTGGACTTTTAATTTCGTCGCGCAAGTACACCGTTTTCGACACTCGCACGCATTATAACCCGCTCAACCGATTCTATCCCGCTCCTACCTCTCCCACGAAAAGCTGGTGCTGAAAATTTGGCTCGGGGTCTGGCTTCCGACGTCTTTCGATGGCCACGCGAAATCTGGCAGGCCTAATTAGGCTCGAGGGCAAAACCGTCCGGTTGTGAAGCGCTCGGCTCGAGCCAATCTGGCACCGGGCTAAATTCAGGCTCGGGCAAAAAGTCCGTAGTGAACGCGCCTATAAGAATTGAAGAATTGAGCTTAGGTGAGAGCGGCCAATCTGTCGTGGAGTTTGGAGCAACACCCCAAATTTTAGAGACCAGCTTTCGGCGGAGCGGTAGAGAGGTAGAATTACTAGCAATTGCGTTTAGAATAAGCGTAATAAGAAATTCCAAAACAGTACTTACAATTCGAAGAAAAGTGTTGAAGTTAGGATGACACGTTTTCATATGATTGATAATTAAAACTCGAATCGTAAGAAACAGGGGGCTCTAAATAGTAAACAATCGCTCACCATCTTCGCGACATACTGCCAAAGTATCTGTGAGATTTTGTGGCATAAAATTCTATTTCAATTTGATATTTGAATTTGACAGACAGATGAATTCGAAGAATAACAGAAGCCCAATTCCGGGCGGAGGCTGTTTTAGCTCGTTGTCACTAACAGTGGTGATCATTTGTGCGTAGTACTAGCGCTGCTGTGGCACGAGACCGCTAACACTATAGCTTATCTCATTAGCCACCGTTCGAGGTGCAATACTTATGAAGGGGCGGCCTGTGGCGGGGGAGACGGGGGGGGCAGGGTGGGGCGGGGCGTCTCGCCCTCTCATCGATACGGTTACTATATACTTTCGACGATTGAGTCACCGTACGCCGTTACATGAAAATTACGAATATCAGCTCTAGGCTACGAACATTCGCGGCGCCTATTTACTTGTTAATAAATATTCCGAATTGTCGCTACGTAGGCAGTGTATTTTAGGCGATGTAGCTTACCATAGTTCGTCGCCGTGTAGTGTACATCTTCTCTTCTTCTTCTTTTTTCATCTGCTGATGCTGCTGTTAGTTTCTTCCTTCTCCATCTCCTCCGCAATATATATACTGCTTCTCGCTCTTCTGGCTGAAGCGATTGTAAGGCCTGATGTCTACTCTCGTCTTCTTTCTATTTCGGCTTTTCTTCTTCTTGCTTGCTCTTGCTTCTTCTGCATCAGCCTGGGGGATTGCTCGATGATCGCGAAGGTGAAGAAGTTTTACAGGTGAAAGCCCCCGTCAGCCCACTACCCGTGACCTATACGAGGCCACGCTAGCCAGCCTATCTGTAATTCGGCGGGGCGGTCTCGTCCTCCTTCAATGATTGGCACATTTATACTGGGCAGGGTCGTGTACAGGATTTGTACCAGGGGGGTGTAACCGTAAGCCCGAAGTTGGAGGCACGCGAAGGGGGGTCTGGGGGCCCTCCCCCAGAAAAGATTTTAAAAATTTACACCGCACTCAATCGTTGTCTGGCGCGAGCAAGGTGGAGGTCCGGACTCCGCTGTACACGCCCTGCTCGGGCGGCGAAGTCGACCAGGCGAAGGGGAGCCAAGCGAGCCCGAGCGGGGGGAGGGTGTGGAGGGGGTGTCTGCACTGTTCCGAAGAGCTCCTTGCACGATGGAGATTTTGCAATTATTACACTAAAATAAGAGCGACCTGAGGTGAAATCGTCTTGAAAATTTTCAAAATTGTCATTTTTTTACTACTGGGGCGAGGGGGGGGGGGGTTTCGTTCGAACCCCCAGCAACACCCAGCGCCCGCTGCTACCGGGCCTGACCTAACAATAATGCAACGTAGAAATGTGAAGGTTTGACAGGTGAGGGAAGTCCACGTCTTCATTCCATCGAGGATATCGAGACTACTGCTTCCCTTCAGAGGTTCCAACATCACTTCTTCCAACTGTCAAGAGCGAGCTTAGAATACACACGTTTACTATTACATTACTTACATTAGTATACATATTATATAATATTATATTTACATTACCATTATAGAAGCGAGCGTGAAAATGAACAACGTGTACTACTTACATTACATTAACATTATATTATATTATTATATCAATGATTATATTATATAGGAAAAAAAAAAAAAAAAAAATAAAAAAAAAAAAAGAAAAAAAAAAAAAAAAAAAAAAAAAAAAAAAATTACATACATTATATTATATTATATAACATTACATTATAGAGCGAGCTGAGAATACACACGTTTACTATTACATTACATTACATTACATTATATTATATTATATTATATTATATTACATTACATTACATTATATTATATTATATAATATTACATTATAGAGCGTAGCTGAAAATACCAACGGTTTATATTAAGATTCATTACATTATATTATATTATAGTTATATTGATAATAATTACATTACTATATATTATATTATATAATATTACATTTCAGAGGGCGAGCTGAAAATACTAAGAACGTTTACTATTAGCATTACATAACATTATATATAATTATATTATATCATATTAATTAATTCACCATTATATTATATTATATAATATTACATATTATAAGAAGCGGCTGAAAATACCAACGTTTGCTATTACAATTATTACATTACATTTATATTATACTTATATCATATTCCTATTATATTAGCAGTTTACATTAAATTATAGAGCTTGAGACTGAGGAAATACACACGTTTAGCTCTATTACACCTTACATTAATTATAGTAATATGATATACATATTATATTCATATTAACATTTAGCATTTAGCATTATATTACATTAGCATTATCTTATATAATAATTATAACTAATATTATATTAATATTACTTACATTTACATAATAGCGCGACGCTAAGAATACAGCACGTTTACTATTACATTACATTTAGCATTATAATAATATTATATATCCTTATATCAATTAGCATTACATTACATTATAGAGCGAGCTGAAAGAATACACAGCGTTTACTATTAACATTACTTACATTCATTACATTACAATACAATACATTACATTACACTTACATTACATTACATACATTCAACTTACATTTACCATTACATTACATTACATTACTTAATTATACTCAAGAGCGTATTAAGAAGGCGCCCATTTCTTAATAGCCTCTTTGATTAATATTATATTACATTACATCTACATTAGCATTACCATTACATTACATCTACATTGTATTATAGGTTCTATTCTATTCTATTATATTGATATTATACTCATATTATATTATACTACATTATATTATATTATATTATATTATATTATATTACTTACATTATAACCATATCTATATTGATATTACAGAGAGCAGATAGAGAGGAGGGAGGGAGCAGGAGAGGAGAGGGAGAGAGGAGGTAGGTGAGAAGGGATGGAGGAGGGGGATGGAGAGAGAGAAGAGAGGGAGATAGAGAGAAAGAGAGAAAAACTGAGAGACAGGGACAGAGAGAGGAAGAGGGGGAGAGAGACAGGGACAGAGAGAGAAGGAGGTGGGAGCGACAGAGAGCAGGGAGAGAGAGAGAGAGAGAGAGAACGAGAAGAGAGCGAGACGGCAGAGAAGAGAGAGAGGAGCAGAGAGAGATGGGGCGGCGGGAGACAGAGACAGACGGAAGAGGAGAAAGGAGAGAGACAGAGACACAAAGACGAGAGAGAGAGAGCGCGCGATAAGTATGAGACACAGAGAGAGATTATTCTGCTCGGTCGTGCTAGTGACCGCGTATGACATTTGTCAACGCACAGACCGCGAGCAGGAGTGACAGGAGTCTATGTGACAACAACAGCTCAGTCGTCTTACTATTTGAAACAGCGGTCGCCAGAGTTCGCAGCTAGCGTGGGCAGGGAAAGCTAGCGCTTCATAAAACCAGCACAGGCGCGCGCGCGCGGCGCTGTGTGTGCTAGTGTGCGTGCGCCGTGTGTGTGTGTGCGCGCGTGGCGTGTGTGT
>NW_014579215.1:20708-22304 GCF_000485595.1 Priapulus caudatus
ATATTTATACAACAAGTAAGCACTGTACTTCAATTCGGAGCAAAGATGGAGTCGTAAGGTTGAGTATTTCTGTTGTAATCCTAATAAAAACAGCGAGCGTCGAGCGAATTTTTGGGATCGCGCTTTCTCACCTGCTCAATATATAATGTGTCAGTGTACGCGCGATGGCGGCGGCGTGTGTTTACTGTTGATATGCTTCAAGTGCCTGTGCCAGTAATAGGGGGATAAACCCGCACCCTCAGATTAGCAAAGCGGAGTTTACGTCTGCATTTGCGGACTAGTGCCTGTGATGCATGACTCTTGTCCACAAATTGACACAGAGAAATAACTCTTGATAACTTTTAGTAAGTTTCACATATTCATAGATTTCAATCTTACAGTCTTCAATATAGTCTCATTAACTTTGAATACTTTGATTGACTTTGAATGTTACTACGATGTTACAAGGAAGCGCAATAAAATTTACAATGTAAACAAACATGTTCACGCATGATTCACAGAAGAATTTTATGCATGCTCACTTTAAACTCCGAACATGCGCACTCCAAACTCCAAACTCGTTCCAGAATTGACCGCTCTTTTGTGGCGGCGCCACCGTCCAATGACACTGGGAAATTTCTGAGAACAGACCACTATTAAATTCTCCATAGGATCCTATACTTAAGAATTGAATTTCAGGAGCTGAAAAATAGTATTTCGGTCGTTTTCGGCCGAATGGCAATATTAAAGCTAGGTAGCCATGTATTTCAGCTGTGCACCATTAGAATTATGACAAATGTTGTCCGGCGTTTTTAAAAAATATCGCGAATTTACTAATCGACACCATATTTGTGCCTGAAAAACAGTCGCGCAGTCCAATGGGGACCATACATTGAAAGAATTCGTTTTAAATTACCAGTAACCATCCACCCATTTCAATGTGTATGTCATTGCCACACACGATAGCCAGCCTAAATAATGCAGCCACAAAACGTCGCGTCAGCTTTAGTGCACAAGCTGCGAGCACTCCGATTGGTCGGCCGATGAGGCGTCACATCCTCTAACCTAACAGGGTAATGAACCGGTAGTGATTTAATAGTGGTCACGTGTCTTCTTGCTAAAATATGCATATTTTTACACTAGATGGCGCCAAAGAGTCATATCAAACATGAAATCATATTTAAACATGAAATCAATTATATTAATTGATTTATATGCTCTGATGAAATTTCCTAGCGCTATTGGACGGTGGCACCGCCAGCAAAATTGGGGTAATGCTATCCCCCGGGCGTGGAGGGAGGTTACGGCAACGTGGCAACACTAGTGTTAGCGTTAGGGTCAGGGTTAGGGTTAGGGTTAGGGTTAGGGTTAGGATTAGGATTTTGAAGCATACGTCAACTGTATCCCGTGACCCTCCTTCTGTAATAGTAGGGACTACCTACTGTGCGCATGCACATGTTGTTTTGTAGAACCTTGTTGTTGGGTCGGAGCGGATTGATACCGCGCTCTCTTGTTGGCCGGTTCGCGTCTATTTTTTCCGTACCACAAATGCGCGAAGGGTTCCTCTGATTGGCTGCTGGAGGGAGGTGACGTGATAACGTTGACGATGATGTTCAA
>NW_014579215.1:23057-30670 GCF_000485595.1 Priapulus caudatus
TTCTTTTTTCTAGCGATGAAAGCACTTGTCACGCAATAAACAATGCAATTAATTCGTGACAAGACACGAATGTTGTATAAAAATTGTTACCCAAGCATCATTCTTGAATTCGCAGTGTCTCTTCATGCCGATAATTACGCTGCGTGCCGATAGCGATTCCTATAGGCCTCCTTAGGTGGTAGATGCAACGACTGCATGGCAATCATACAATCATATGCAACCTCAGCTTCCTAAAAAAATCATAGGAATGACATTCAATGACAGAATTAGAAATAAAACCTGATACAATAATACAAGTACAACGTCTTAGCAGTAGAATTTAGCAATAGCAAGACTATTCGCGACTGTTAGTCGCGACGATGATATTTAATGAAAGCAGGGTTCTTCAACTGTCTGTGTGTGTGTGTGTGTGTGGGGGGCGTAACAAGTTAGGGATAGGGTTAAGCCTAGTATTGCCATGACTAAAATCGCGGACCGAGAGCTGGCTTAAGTATAGTATTGACGTTAGTATTACGAACTAGAATGAATTCGTTATTTGCAATCAAAAGTTTCTATTTGCTAAATGTGCTGTTCCTTCACTTAGAAATGTCGCCAGATTTGTTCTCAACTTACACATTAACTTCTCCGAGTCCAACTTTAGCGCAATCTACACAATAAATGACACTCTACGACATTCTGCACTGCAGTAGGCACGAGAAGCCGAGGAAAATTAACTGCCCGGCACTCGCAGGTCATTAATATTAAAAAAATGTGAAAATTCCAGTAACATTTTTCAGCGTGACAGAGAAACAGACCACTATTAAATATCTCCATAGGATCCTATATCTTAAGAATTGACTTTCAGCGAGCTGAAAATAGTATTTCGGTCGTTATTCGGCGAGTGGCAATATTAAAGCTAGGTGCCAGTGTACTTCAGCTGTGCACCATTAGAATTATGACAAATGTTGTCCGGCGTTTTAAAAAAATATCGCGAATTTACTAATCGACACCACATTTGTGCCTAAAAAACAGTCGCGCAGTCGAATGGGGGCTATACATTGAAAGAATTCGTTTTATATCACCCAGTAACCATCCACCCATCTCCATGTGCATGTCATTGACACACACAATAGCCAGCCTAAAATCAATGCCAATCACAAACGTCGCATCAGCTTTAGTGCACGAGCTGCAGGCCCTCGCATTGGATCGGCGAGACGGTCACATCCTCTAACCTAACAGCGGTAATGAACGCGTAGTGATTTTAATAAGTGGTCACGTGTCAGCGTATATGACGTGTTGCGAAAGAGGCGCTGCCATGCCAGTTTTGACAGGCGTGTTCAGAGGCGTGTTCAGGAGAGCGAGCGCTCGATGCGAACGCTCGATGAACGACGCAGCGCCTCCTGAACGACACACGAGCGCTCGCTGTGCACTCGCTTGTGCCGCTCGCTCGATCAAAGATGGGCGGCCCCCATGGAGGGTTACTCAGCCAGTATTTTAATCGCGGAGAACAAGTACTGTTAAACGAATTAGCAGACGAAATTGATACAAATTGAATTTAGAAGTAAATGAATGAATGAAAAGTGAAATAAAGTTGAAATAGGATTGCAAAATTGACGTCAGAAATGTTAGATTCGCATTCGCCTGAACACGCCTCAGGAGACCGAACGCTCGCGAGGCGCTCGCCTTCTGAACGACACTGCCGCGATGCCGAGCGCGACGAGCGTTTGCGCGCAGGTTTGAAAAAGCTGTTCGCTCAGTGCGCGAGTTGTTACAGATGGCGACGAAAAATCTGGCGATGCGAACTAAACATTTCTGGACGTCAATTTGCAATCTATTTCAAAACTTTTATTTCACTTTTCATTCATTCATTTACTTTTAAATTCAATTGTATTCAATTTCTCTCTGCTAATTCGTTTAACAGTACTTGTTCTCTCGCGATTAAGATCTGCTGAGTAAACCCTCCATGGGGGCCGCCATCTTTGATCAGCAAGCGCCACAGCGAGCGCACAGCGAGCGCTCGTTTGCTGTTCAGGAGGCGCTGCGTTCGTTCATCGAGCGTTCGCATCGAGCGCTCGCTCTCCTGAACACGCCTCTGCAGAGCCACTGATCTCTATAATATAATCATATTCATGATTATATTCATGATTATATTATAGAGATCAGTGCTCAGAGCACTTATATCAACGAGCATAGTCACTCAGCGCAATTCCTATTGGGCAGCCATTTTTAGAATTGAATACTAGCGCCGCCTATTGGTTGTGGTCGTAATTTGGATATGGCGTGGTATGTTTACTGTTATAACGCTCAAGAGCTTCTCGTTTTGATAGTAAAATAATCACGAGCCGCAACTGAAATTTGTTTCGCAGGAGGTAATCTAATTAAAGAGAAAGTATAACTTTGTTATAGGTAGACTAACGACTATTAGTAGTAATTATGAAGCGAGCGTAGGTGTCTTTACAAGTTTGCATGTTTACATACCGGGCGGTAGTCGGTAGGCCCTCTAGCCCAGGGGTGGGCAAACTTTTCAAAGCGAGGGCCGCATCAGTGGGCCATGAAAGTCGAAGGGCCGCACCTTTTAAATCAGGCGATTGCGCTCTAAGATAATACGTGCGTTTTGCCACAAGGGCGCCATTTCTGGACCATAATTAGCTGAAATGCAGAGCGAACCAGAGACAATAGAACAGTAATCTGTATGACACTGAAAAAGTCAGCCTCGGTTCAAGCACAAACATGTTGACTTTCACAAAAATCTATTGATTTAAAAAAAAAAAAATTTATTTTTTTTTTTTTTATTTGCTGTAGGCCTTCGCGCGGGCCGCACAGAGACCCTGTAGAGGGCCGCATGCGGCCCGCGGCCGTAGTTTGCCCACCCCTGCTCTAGCCGTATCAATCATCTATGATCTTGCAGTCATATAGCCTATGACCTAGTCTTATCGGGTTATGTACAGTACTATCATAGTGGCGGGAAATTGGACTTGCAGTTGTAGTATACGGCAGTGGCTGTATACTGCCTGGTGGATAGACTGATATGAGCAAGTGTGCTGCTGCCGGGCTTCGGTTTTTTTTTTTTTTTTTTTTTTTTTTGTTTTTTTTCTATGTGTGTTTCTTTTTTCTTTTCTTTTTTTATTTTTTTTTTTTTTTTTTTTCTTTTTTTTTTTTTTTTTTTTTTTGTTTTTTTTTTTTTTTTTTTTTTTTTTTTGTTTTTTTTTTTTTTTTTTTTGTTTTGTTTTTTTGTTGTTTTGTTTTTTTATTTTTTTTTTTTTTTTTTTTTTCCTTTTTTGTTTTTTTTTTTTTTTTTTTTTTTTTTTTTTCTTTTTTTTTTTTTTTTTCGGCGTCTTAGTCTCCCTGACCTCGGTTTGGACTGCGGCTCGTTTAGCTATTTTTCTGACTAACCGAGGCCTAAACCTAACCCCTATATATATCTATATATATATATATATATATATTAGTCAGAAATAGCTAAACGAGCCAGGTCAAATAGAGGTCAGGGGGACATAGACCTTATCTGCTGTCCTGGGACTAAAAGTAAAAGGAAGTCTACATAAACGACAATAGATATAAATTAATAATTAACATACTCATTAATAATAGATGTACTACAGATAGAGATAGAATGATCGCCCTTGTGTTATGTCGCAATAACCACTCCGGTTGTTACCACTGGTCTAAGTAGCCCGACCACTGGCGACCAGGCTGTGTGACTATAACGTCAATATACACATCTTGATGTATGACCTTTTCTTGGAGGTACGGTCTATTACATCTTAGACTAAGATACGATCGCTGGATTGTGAATTTGGCTGAACCGCCGCGTGGTGTGTGGTGCGAACGAGGAAGACATAGATCAACAACGGAGATGAATTACTTTATGCATCGGCCATTCAACCAATGCGTTTAATCAAAGAATAGCGTCAGACTAATACACTTACATATATACGCGGATCGGCTGTATACGATAGGTAGATTCATAACACAATAAGAACGTGACACAGTAAAGAGCCGGCTTAAAGCACGCAATAACCGAGCAATACGTACAATTTCACTTAAAGCCGTTATTACGAGTTTTGCTCAGAAACCTTCAACCCATAAAATTATAGCGAAATATTGTCTCACCTCACAGTGGATATATCACTGATTTCACCAGCATTAAAAACACTAAGATTTTATGCAGTTATAGGCTTATAGCACAGAAAATTGGATATGAACAAATCGTAACAGCAATGCATTTTATCGTGTCGCGATAATGGCAGAATTGGTAATCTTGTAAATTGTCGGTGATAAATTGAAAACAACTGCATTTGAGAGAGACTGTACTATGTCTATGGCGGATAGGCGGCGTTACTAGCTAGTCCAAGACTACCGGCTTCAACATTACAGCACACGATTGTTTAACAAACTAGTTCGAAAATTGCATGTTTTTAGTGAATACGAAGGTTCTAGACATTTTATCGTTACTCTAGATGAGTTGCCTACTCAAGCAATAACGGTAGGTATCATGAAAGTGATGAAAACACTGGAAAACTCTCGTAATAATTACTTTACCAAAGGCTGGAGGCTCGGAACTGTTTCACATACAAGAGCGGTATCACTGCCAAAATGCATAAAACATAAAAGTGTAACACTAACAGTTCTCGCGGCATTCCCAACGACGCACGGTGTCCGGAGAAACTTGTCGCTGGAGTTTGGGTTGGTGTAGGCTTGGTTGCTAAACACCTCGGGACTTGGGAATGCTCCGTCCACAGCACGAGTCATTAGCAGCCGTGGTTGACCCTCAGTCGCTTGGCATGTCCGGTGGAGATCGACGACGTGACACTGTTGATAAACGGATAATATACGCGGTTGAAGTCAACATATTGAGCAACAGTATATGTGCGCCCACTATCAGTTTTAAACAACTTAATATTGCTGGTCATCTAAGATTAACACAAAAAAACACTAACAAGAAAATTATGAAATAAAGACTAAACTAAAATGTCTTTTATTTAACGTTCATGCACGTTTAAATACGATATTAAATGCTGGTATTGACAGAATTCTTAGTCTCAATTCTGTAACACAACCTAACTTTAGTGAAAGCAGAGTAACAAGCACAATTATTCATCAATTATTTACAATATATTACTACATAGTGAAGATCAACAAATAGCGACCAGCGAACACACTCGAACAATGCTGGCTGCTGCAGTCCATACTGTAACACAACCTAACTTTAATGAAAGCACAGTAATAAGCACAATTTTATCAATTATTTACAATATTTTACTACATAGTCAAGATCAACAAATAGCGACCAGCGAACACTCTCGAACAATGTTGGCTGCTGCAGTCCATACTGTAACACAACCTAACTTTAAAGCCGCACTATGTGCATCTACACGCTAATTTCTCCAGTACTAGAATAGCAAATACTTCGTGTCATGCATAATCATACTACCTTACGAGTATGCCCCATTGACCTTTGACATGTGACCTCCAATTTCGACACATGATGCTATACACCGACTATCACGAGCCTAGGTCGAGCCGTTGAGATTTGTGCCACAATTCTGCATTTCCTCCCTATACCTTAAGTTAAGGTGGGAATGTTCCCCCTTCTTTTACACCTCTTGACCTTTGACCCCCAGCTTCGACATCCCAACTCGTTTTCGGATTACCCCCCCACGTCCCGAATATCGTGACTGTACGACGAGCGGTTTAGATTTGTGCCCAACTGTTGACGGACGGACGCTCGGACGGACGGACAATCATGCGATTCTACAAGCTGCATCTGACTATGCCAGATGAGCTAAACATTCACCAGTTGATTTAATGTTTCACACATGCAAAACGGCCTGAGCCTTTCGATTACGCTTGCTTTTCTCCTGTAGAAGTCGCCTTGTTTCATACTTAAAGTAGTAATGAAGGCGGCATCTGAGGTACATGATAACAAGTGTTTTCACAATGTGTGTGTGCATAGATAACACTTCCAATGTGGACAGCGCGACACGGTTGCAGACATATTGTTCAAGCTCTTTCAACAGGCTAGTGCTAGCAAGCAGATCTCCAATGTTTTGCTGAAAAGTGTTCTCGACCTGCTTCAGGATGCGCATAAAATCTCTTGATGGTGCATTCAATGCTCCAAATGCACCTTTCTTGTGACTGTAAGCCTTTAGATGCACGTACAGTTGTCCATCCTCTACTACGTCATCCTCTGTTGTCAGCAAAATCCTCAGACAATCCTCACAGAAAAATTCAAACCTCTTGAATTTTGTGCACTAGATAGCCCCCTATGTACGCAAGAACATTGGTCACTTCTGCAGGAGTTTCAAAGTCCGCAGTTGCAATAACCTCGAGGTCTTTCTGTGCAACAGACGACTGCTCGGGTTTTGTCCTAGGGCGTTTTGGTGCTGGTTCCTGTGAGTGGTCTTCATGCATGCTACATGCTTCACTGGATAGATGCCTCAAACTGCTGAGCATTATGTCGTTGTCATAGACACAGTTTAGATGGAAGGCTCGCCAATATAAAATTTGTCGCCAGGTTTCTGTAGGCAAAGCGGAACTCTCGTGCAGATGGGTTAAACCTGTGTCCTCCTTTCGCTCTTATCTGGGAAAAAACGTTTTCTATGCAGTCTTGGTTCAGGCGCCCAGTAAGCAAAAACTCCAAAGGCCCTTTCACCACCAAATCCTCATGTATTGATATGACAACATTGATGTCTTGAATGAGACCATCAAATGAAGGTGGTCTGTACTTCTTCCCCTTCACCATCATGTGCCATTTCTCAGCCTGAGCTTTCAGATCCAGTAGGGTGTTCAGCTGCTTGTCACTGTGTTCCATGAATGGTGCAGCAGTCTTTCCATATGCCCTCACATTGAGAAGGTCAAACACATCATTGACTAGTTTTAGGAAATCCGCTGTCATGTGTGCTTGGCTCCCGAGTCTCCCAATGGATGCCAGAATGTGCATCGCAGCATACACTGTGAGAGCAGACCTGTGCTGCAAGACTGACCTGCAAAACAATTAGAAAATCTAAATTGTATTTACACATACTAGGATATTCATCTGCATAAACGGTAAACAGTATGAGCATGCTGCGTGCGATAAGATCCAGGATTACAAATTTTAAAAATAAACTAAATTTAATGGTTATAAAACTTTTAAACTTCATTTCTTCCCCAGGTATACGTACTAGTTGTCTCTGTGGCTCCTTAAAAACACTGATGATTTCTCATTTCTCGTTGAGACATGAAATTATGCACTTATGGAATTTTCTTACCCTCATCGGTGAAAATGGTGGCAGATATATATGTTTTGCAGTGATTTTCGGTGCTAGCTTCACCGGCAAGCTGTTGTCAGCATGATAGAACCTCTTCACATCTTCCCATGAGGCTATCTATTAGTAAAAAAATCAAAATATTATTACTCATTTGGCATGGTACCTAAATATGCCCAATTCCATAGATGAGAAAAAGCATTTTTTTACAGGAAGAAAAATACATATGTTATCACATTGCGAAAAACACTTCTTTTTATGGAAATTTTCTTTACGAACATTTTTGATATACTTTTTGTAAATTCTATACCCAGGGGGCAAACCCCCATTTTTGGGGTCAACCAGACAGGGGGTGTTGTAAAAGGTTGTTTGGTATCAACGTGT
>NW_014579215.1:30680-39799 GCF_000485595.1 Priapulus caudatus
GCGTTGTCTTATAAAAGGCATTTGAAAATACCTCCAATGTTGTTCAAATTCTCTGATGTTGTTGACACTTTCGTGTTGCCCTGCCAAGCAACTGCACAGCGGTGCTGCGGTACAGAGGTACGGGTGTAGCAAATATAAAAACATGTGACGTCACCTAACCGTTTCTTGGCGAAATTGTTTAGCAAACAATTTAGCATTGGCACCAGATTACCAGATTTCGCACCTCTTTCTTGTGGGTTTTAAGCAAATGTGCACTGAAATGGGAGGAACTAGAGTTTATTTTGCCATAAGGTAGTGTGATTATGCATGACACGAAGTATTTGCTAGTCTAGTACTGGAGAAATTAGCATTTGGATGCGCATAGTGCGGCTTTAATGAAAGCACAGTAATAATCACAATTTTATCAATTATTTACAATATATTACTACATAGTGAAGATCAACAAATAGCGACCAGCGAACACTCAAACAATGTTGGCTGCTGCAGTCCATACTGTAACACAACCTAACTTTAATGAAAGCACAGTAATAATCACAATTTTATCAATTATTTACAATATATTACTACATACATACGTCCAGGCATGTATAGATTCTACTAGCAAACCCGGCAGTCAAATTCTTTCTAACAGTAAACAAATCCATGTTTAACCATCCCCTTGAGGGTCAAAAGGTTATCCGACACTTACTCTTCGCACGTCAGCGGAAAGCACATTTCATGGTCCTTTCAATAAAGCCATAAAAATGCTAGGTCACCGCTGAAACAAAAAAGTTTTTCAATTGCTCCATCAGACCATGTCCTCAGAAAATGTCTAAAATCTCCCCTGTGCCCCATTGACCTTTGACATGTGACCTCCAATTTCGGCACAGTGATGGTTTTTCTTACCATGATGCTATACACTGACTATCACGAGCCTAGGTCGAGCCGTTGAGAGTTGTGCCGCAATTCTGCATTTCCTCCCTATACCTTAAGTTAAGGTGGGAATGTTCCCCCTTCTTTTACACCTCTTGACCTTTGACCCCCAGCTTCGACATCCCAACTCGTTTTCGGATTACTCCCCTTCCCCCCCCCCCTCCCCCCACCCACCACCACCCCCACGTCCCGAATATCGTGACTGTACGTCGAGCAGTTTAGATTTGTGCCCAACTGTTGACGGACGGACGCTCGGACGGACGGACAATCATGCGATTTTACAAGCTGCATCTGACTATGTCAGATGAGCTAAACATTCACCAGTTGATTTAATGTTTCACACATGCAAAACGGCCTGAGCCTTTCGATTACGCTTGCTTTTCTCCTGTAGAAGTCGCCTTGTTTCATACTTAAAGTAGTAATGAAGGCGGCATCTGAGGTACATGATAACAAGTGTTTTCACAATGTGTGTGTGCATAGAACACACTTCCAATGTGGACAGCGCGACACGGTTGCAGACATATTGTTCAAGCTCTTTCAACAGGCTAGTGCTAGCAAGCAGATCTCCAATGTTTTGCTGAAAAGTGTTCTCGACCTGCTTCAGGATGTGCATAAAATCTCTTGATGGTGCATTCAATGCTCCAAATGCACCTTTCTTGTGACTGTAAGCCTTTAGATGCACGTACAGTTGTCCATCCTCTACTACGTCATCCTCTGTTGTCAGCAAAATCCTCAGACAATCCTCACAGGAAAATTCAAACTTCTCTTGAATTTTGTGCACTAGATAGTATGTACGCAAGAACATTGGTCACTTCCGCAGGAGTTTCAAAGTCCGCAGTTGCAATAACCTCGAGGTCTTTCTGTGCAACAGACGACTGCTCGGGTTTTGTCCTAGGGCGTTTTGGTGCTGGTTCCTGTGAGTGGTCTTCATGCATGCTACATGCTTCACTGGATAGATGCCTCAAACTGCTGAGCATTATGTCGTTGTCATAGACACAGTTTGCAGATGGAAGGCTCGCCAATATAAAATTTGACGCCAGGTTTCTGTAGGCAAAGCGGAACTCTCGTGCAGATGGGTTAAACCTGTGTCCTCCTTTAGCTCTTATCTGGGAAAAAACGTTTTCTATGCAATCTTGGTTCAGGCGCCCAGTAAGCAAAAACTTCAAAGGCCCTTTCACCACCAAATCCTCATGTATTGATAAGACAACATTGATGTCTTGAATGAGACCATCAAATGAAGGTGGTCTGTACTTCTTTCCTGCACTATCATGTGCCATTTCTCAGCCTGAGCTTTCAGATCCAGTAGGGCGTTCAGCTGCTTGTCGCTGTGTTCCATGAATGGTGCAGCAGTCTTTCCATATGCCCTCACATTGAGAAGGTCAAACACATCATTGACTAGTTTTAGGAAATCCGCTGTCATGTGTGCTTGGCTCCCGAGTCTCCCAATGGATGCCAGAATGTGCATCGCAGCATACACTGTGAGAGCAGACCTGTGCTGCAAGACTGACCTGCAAAACAATTAGAAAATCTAAATTGTATTTACACATACTAGGATATTCATCTGCATAAACGGTAAACAGTATGAGCATGCTGCGTGCGATAAGATCCAGGATTACAAATTTTAAAAATAAACTAAATTTAATGGTTATAAAACTTTTAAACTTCATTTCTTCCCCAGGTATACGTACTAGTTGTCTCTGTGGCTCCTTAAAAACACTGATGATTTCTCATTTCTCGTTGAGACATGAAATTATGCACTTATGGAATTTTCTTACCCTCATCGGTGAAAATGGTGGCAGATATATATGTTTTGCAGTGATTTTCGGTGCTAGCTTCACCGGCAAGCTGTTGTCAGCATGATAGAACCTCTTCACATCTTCCCATGAGGCTATCTATTAGTAAAAAAATCAAAATATTATTACTCATTTGGCATGGTACCTAAATATGCCCAATTCCATAGATGAGAAAAAGCATTTTTTTACAGGAAGAAAAATACATATGTTATCACATTGCGAAAAACACTTCTTTTTATGGAAATTTTCTTTACGAACATTTTTGATATACTTTTTGTAAATTCTAAGAACTTTTCTATAAATCTACTCACTCTTTGTAGTCTAAGTGATCTTTAACACTATATCATTTTTTACTATATGTATGCTCGTTATATGTATGCACCTGACAGTCATGATATACACATGCCTTAACGGAAGATAGCATATCAAACTTGATGACAAACATGAAAATAATGGAAACGAAACATTGTAACAATAACTGTATTAATACTGAATTAGAATATAAAATTCTCTAATATAAGCTCATGCTAAAATTAAGTCACCATGTAGTAATTCTATATATTATACCTCAACTTCAAGCAAGATAACTGGTTTCAGTAGTCTTTGCCAGTTACTATTAATATGGCAGCACAAGGCAACAAATGAAAATAATAACAAGTTAGTCACACAAAAAACGGAAATAACAACAAATTCATAATTTTTCTCTATGTTTGCTATTATGAGAACCTTGTCATCCCCAAAGATAACATCATGTTTCTTCAAGTTGTTTCTGATGTTTTTCAGTATATGCGGAGGATCATACAAACCATATATCTTGGCCCCATTACACTAAAAAGTATACACGTGTTTATGGGTTATTAGAAAGATTTACATTACATTCTTTTTCAAAAGGATTTTATACATTAAACATTATACATGTAGGGCACCATATTATATATGTAAAGTAGTATCATATATAGTCTACATGATAATAATAATACGATAATAATGCACATGTATCTACCTGAAAATACGGTTTTTGCACCGTAATCCCCAGACGCTTGTAGAGTGAACGGTTTGTCGATGCTTGGTCACAAACGATAGCCACAGGATGCAGATTTATTGCGTGAAGTTTCACCACAACACTTCTTAACAGGTTCTCAATATCATTAGCTCCAGCAGCATTTCTAGCGAAGAAGAAACCCAGAGTCTGCTTCCAGTTCACTGCAATGCCTCTTACCATGAACACGAGAGCGACATTATACGGATCGGGTTGTTTGTCTGGCAGTTCAACTAAACCATCAACTGTGTCGCGTGCTCTGTCATAAAAAAGTTCTTGTCGCAAACTCATCTCGTCAAACAGAATAACACAGCGCCTTGCACAATCATCCATAGCCTTGCTCTTCACATCCAGTAGGTTGAAAATGTTGTCCGAGAGCCCTGTTGATGATGGTATACCTCGAACAAAGCGATGCAAGGTACTGGCTGATGGCATACTAAACAAACCCTCAAGAACGCGATATGACTGTGTACTCCTAAAGTACACTCCAAGAGCAATGGCTTTGTCATGATCCGTCCATCGTTGCCCTAGATTAATGCACAAAACTTAAAATGACTACATATAATATATATTATTATTTATTTATTTAATTACTCTGCTACTCTGCTAATATACTTGCTGTATCACATGCCTTTTTTAGATTTTCAAATGTTATACAACTTACAATGTTGAAAATAACTAGTTGTACACAGAACATATAGTTTACAATTTTTGTTTCGTTTCTGGATATTAATATTATATTGTAACCAGTATGTGTTTGAAAAGGTAACGTTTTCACTGAATCTGTAAGCTTACACGAATTTAAAAAAAATAACTATGAATAATTTAAATTAACAAACCTTTGTTTGACCGGTAGCAATTCTTTAGTTGCCCAAGAAAAAAATTACAGCCCATCTCACCCAAACCGAAAGCTCTTGCTGCATCAACAATGCTCTCTGGTGAGTTTAACATAGGGGATAGAGCTGCTGGTTTCCTTCTAGCAGCAGATCCTTGTAGGGGAACTAGTTCCTGCAAAAGACATGATGACAATAATGGTGGTGATAACAAAAATAACACTCATATAGATAATAATAATATTTTGTCATCAATTCATTATTATTAACTATACCGAAAACTAGAAAACACATTCTGCTACTGACAATAATCACTGGTGTCATAAATGATTCCATAACAAATGCATTTATTTCAAAGATACACTTACAGACACCAAACAATTCTGTAAATCATCTTGACTCGTCTCCATCGATGTGGCATCTCGTTCTGGCAACAAGTTGTATGTGTGAGCAAGAGCTGTTGTTATGATATCCTCCTTGCCTATGCTGCTGCTGCTGCTGCATTGCGTTTCAGTCACTGCTTTATGTTTTGGTGGTTTCCTTTCATAGGATTTCACTTGGAGTGGAAGATGCCCAAAGTTGAAAAATGTTGGCACAGCATTACATGTCAATCTTGTTTTCCAGCATTTATGAAAGATTGAATGGTAAAGTGGTCACTGCACACAAACAGGTTCTTTCTTCTGTACTCGACTAAGTTTTATCCAAGTCTTTCCTTTTGATCTTCACCAGCCACGTTTTGTTTCTGCAACATGCATTAATTTAGTACCAGTGTTTAGTCCACAGCCTCTGAGGCCAAGACCGAGTCCCAGTCCATAGCCTCAGAGGCCATGGCCGAGTCTGCACCACCTGAGTCAGAGTCTGAGTCCACACCACCCGAGTCTGATTCCGAGTCTAGCTTTGATAACAAGAGCCGCAGAGCGTCTGGGCTCATCTGAGGTCTGTTGCTACGATTATAAACGTAAAATTTCAGTCGTGCGTAGTACCACATTTGTTAGGCGCAGATATGCAGACACGCAGTTGCGTACACATCATTGTTAGGACACGCCCACTATCGCAGATGGAGGGTGGGGGGAGGGTTGGGGGAAGGGGCCAGGGGGAGGGGTGGGGGAAGGGGCGGGGGAGGGGTGGGGGAAGGGGCGGGGGGAGGGGGGGGGGAAGGGGGAGGGGGAGGGGTGGGGGAAGGGGCTCTAATAGCAAAAGCAGTTCACTCCTTTGTTAACAGTCAACAAATCCATGTTTAACCCTGCTCTTGAGGATCAAAAGACTATCAGACACTTACTCTTCACACGTCAGTGGAAAGCACATTTCATGGTCCTTCAGTTTTTCAATCGCTCCGTCAGACCATGTCCTCAGAAAATGTATAAAATCTGCCCTGTGCCCCATTGACATTTGACCTGCGACCTCCAATTTTGGCACAGTGATGGTTTTTCCTACCATGATGCTATACACCGACTATCACGAGCCTAGGTCGAGCCGTTTAGATTTGTGCCGCAATTCTGCATTTCCTCACTATACCTTTGGTTAAGGAGTGGATGTTCCCCCTTCTTTTACACCTCTTGACCTTTGACCTTTGACCCCCAGCTTCGACATCCCAACTCGTTTTCGGATTACCCCCCCACGACCCGACTTTCGAATCCGTACGTCGAGCCGTTTAGATTTGTGCACAACTGTTGACGGATGCACGGACGGACAGACGGACGCACAGACGGACGGACGCACGCTCATGCAATTCTACAAGCTGCATCTGACTATGTCAGATGAGCTAAAAATGAAAGTGTCAATGACACTGTAGCTCACCACAAAAAAGAACACAAATGAGTGAGAAGAAGTCAGTTTTAATTGAGCAACCATCGACGTACATTATAGAAATTAAGAGAACTCCCATTATATACTCTTGATAATTATATGTGTAATTTTTTATATGAAAATAATAAATAATAATAGGGTGCGTTGTGCCTCCTGCCCCCTGTATCTGTCATTGTTGATCAATAACTCACTCAAAGAGTCACAATAACTGATGAATGTGAAATTATGTGTATACATTTGTAGTGATGTCACGATCATCGATTATACTCGATCATCGGTTGAACAGTGGCTCGAACCAAGCGCTTAGTGATGTCACGATCATCGATTATACTCGATCATCGGTTGAACAGTGGCTCGAACCAAGCGCTTGGTTATCAAAATCCATAATCGATTTCATCAAAAAAAGAGAAAAAAATAAAAATAAATAAATGTAAAACTTGAACAAGAAAACTTGGAAAAGTGATGAGAATCAGAGATTTATTAACATACATGTATTATACACACAGTAGTAAACAGTGCAAAACAAACACTAAACAGGGCTAAACAAGCACATACATGCACACACGTACATGCACACGACGTTACGCACACGCAGGCATTCAACACCCCAAGTAACCGATTGTAACCGATCATCGGTTACTTGGGTCCATCCGATAATCGATTACGAAATTACAACCGATTGACAACACTATACATTTGTCTAAGATCCTTTATCTGTGGTAGTAAGGGTAGCGCAGTGTATTTTCCACACAGTTCCGCACAGCCGCTCGTTGCTGCTGCTCGCTCACATGTACACACTCGCTGGCTGGCTCGCTGGCCTACGCGCTAATATCGATCGCGAGAACACACAAACACACGAACACACGCAGAGGTCCCAAGTTGGGAAAGTCCAAGAAAGGGAGCCAGCAATCCAAGAAAGGGAGCCAGCATTGGCCCAGCAATCCAAGAAAGGGAGCCATTTCCATCGCCGTTTTTTCGCAGTGAGCAAAAATAGGAAAAAAGTTGTGGCGGGCTGCGATATGTGTTTGTCGCGGCACACCACCATTTTTTATAAAGTATACACGTAAAATCATCGTTTTATCGCCTTTTATTGTTCGCTGGAAATTGGAATCAAAGTACATCAACAACAACGGCAAATTTAGTAATTTACTGATTTACTGATGTAAATTTTCATATGGCTGAAAAATGTTACGACCGGGAGCTTCTGACCTCATTCCGGGGCACCGGGAGCAGCGTGTCATACCGGGAGTCTCCCGGTGAGACCGGGAGACTTGGGACGTCTGCACACGAGAGCGAAAACATAACCTCCTCCAACTCCGTTTGGCGGAGGTAACAAAATATCAGCACACAGTATGTGGTAGATAAAGTTAGATAAAGTATATTGAAAACTATACTCACCTCGGAAGCATATATGTGATTGCAAACAGTGCTAGGATGCACTACATGAATCAAACTATTGCAACAACACAGTCTGGAAGAATTTGCAGATCAACGTGGACAAGAGAAGAGACGGAAAACAAACTACAGCAATGGACTACTGAAGGATATATGACTGAAAACATGATCCACACTGTGACACAGAGTATACAGGGGGAGAGTGATGATATGCATAACATCAAGAGCTTATAAAGTATTATTAGCTCTTGATAACATTGCTACACTGTGACTGTGTGTTAGCACTGTACTTTACTACATGCTATAGCCTAGGCATAGAACATGAACTACCTCTCAAATGGTTTTGTGGAACTGTGTACCGTAGTTATTATCATACCTTTCAGGATCCTTCGGAAAACGATGAAAGGCAACATTGTTTGTTCCCGACCATCTATTCTTACAATTAAAGGACGAACAGTAGGCACCGCTATGCTTTCTCTTGTACGGTGCCATGATGGCCGGACTTCTCACCATAGACATGGCTTCACATGTAATATGTCGGCATGGGTAATACGTTGGTGTCCTTCATCTGTGCATAGTAAGGGTAACACAGGGTTACTGATGAAGTGATGGTATTTTCCACACAGTACCGCAGCGGAGCTCAATAAATGAATTCGCTGAGCGCAATGTATGGGTAAAACAATTTAAACAAAATATCAGTGCACAGTGCCAGTGGTACCATAGTTAGATAAAGTATGTTGAAAACTAGCTCTAGTACTATAGCCCGCTTACATAGCGGGCTATACTAAGGCTATAGTACTACTACTAGAGCTAGTTGAAAACTATACTCGGAAGCATGATATACGTGATTGCAAACCGTGCTACTGCTAGCATACACTACATGTCTACAAGCAACTGCCGTATACTACAACTGCAAGTCCAACTTCCCGCCACTATGATAGTAATGTAAATAACCCGATAAGACTAGAGCCTATACTAGGCTATATGACTGCAAGATCATAGATGATTGATACGTACCGCCCGGTATGTAAACAAACTTGTAAAGCCACCTACGCTCGCTTCATAATTACTACTAATAGTCGTTAGTCTACCTATAACAAAGTTATACTTTCTCTTTAATTAGATTGCCTCCCTGCGAAACAAATTTCAGTTGCGGCTCGTGATTATTTTACTAATCAAACGAGAAGCTCTTGCAGCGTTGCTAGTAAACACAGACGCCATATCCAAATTACGACCACAACCAATAGGCGGCGCTAGTAGTTCAATTCCAAAATGGCCAAAGTCGAAGTGACTATGCTCGTTGATATAAGTGCTCTGGTGCTAGTGAGCGACTGTGCATAT
>NW_014579216.1:0-984 GCF_000485595.1 Priapulus caudatus
AGAGAGAGAGAGAGAGAGAGAGAGAGAGAGAGAGAGACGGAGAGAGAGAGAAAGAGAGAGCTGCAGCGTGGTTGCCGTGTGGACGGCAGCGACGGCAGGACAATGTGAGATTGTGTCTAATTGCCGCCGCGCGTCTGCGTCGCGTGTGCGTGCGAGCTGTTGGCGTTCACTTGTTACTCGGCGCGCCACCCACGGCGCCGGGGCGGGCTGTAAGTAGACGAGGATTCGCGGCAGGCACATGCGGCGCACCTTGCCGCGGGAGCGAAGCGCACGCGAGAGAGAGAGAGAGAGAGAACGAGAGAGAGNCCAACAGAGAGAGAGAGAGAGAGAGAGAGAGCGTGTTTACATACAGGCGCATCCCCACCGCTGTGAGGTACGGCCTTACGTTACCGCCTCACCGCAGACTCCGCCACGCAGCTGCCCGCACTTACACCTCTTGGAGAAGGAGACATTAGTAGAAGATTCCTCTCCACCCGCGTGGTATCTACCGTACAAGCTTCCGCTCCTACAAGCAGTTCGGGGTTTTTCTAGGTGGGAGGGGGAGGCCTCTGTGTGACCCACGTGGGAACTTCGGTTCGGTCGTTGCGTAATAGTCAATGCGGTGTGAGATTTCTCTCGCGGTTGGTCGACGCAGCGTCGCCGGCGCCCCACAGCGGCGCATCCGTGTACTATTGGTAATATCCGCATGTGCGCGTCGGCGTCTACGGGGAGATCACGCTGCCCCCCGGCGGTGGTCGTGGGTCGAGCGATTAGGTTTCAAGCCTTTAGCGCTTAACGAGAGAGCTCTATCGGAATGAAGAGGGAAAGAGGGAGAGAGAGAAAGAGAGAGAAAGAGAGCGCGCGCGATAAAGAGAGAGAGATGATGAAGCAAAGCATAAAGGAAAACAGGTAGGAGGAAGGCGAGATAAAGAGAGGGAGAGGGACGGAAAGAGAGAGAGAGAGAGAGAGAGGACGGAGAAGAGAGAGAGAGAGAGAGAGAGGAGG
>NW_014579216.1:1584-6484 GCF_000485595.1 Priapulus caudatus
GAGAGAGAGAGAGAGAGAGAGAGAGAGAGAGAGAGAGAGCGAGATCGAGAGAGAGAGAGAGAGAGAGCACGAGAGAGAGAGCGAGCGAGAGCGAGAGAGAGAGCGAGCGAGAGAGAGAGAGAGAGAGGGAGAGAGAGAGAGAGACTCCTGTTACATGTCAGCGCGGCTGATTGACGGCCGGCTCAGCGGTTAAAAACAGAAAACTCCAACTTTTTCGCAATCGATTCCTCCCTAGCACACGTAGTGCGCGAACGAGCGCACAGACGCACGCGCACGCGCACATCGTCATCGTCATCGTCATCGTCATCGTCATCGTCGTCATCTTCACCATCATCAGCAGCAGCAGCGGCATCATCAGCGACATCAGCAGCAGCAGAAGAGAAGAAGGGACGGCAGCATTAGCAGCAGAAGCAGCAGCATCGTCATAATCATCATCATCGTCGTCATCGTCGTCATCGTTATCATTACCGTCGTCGTTATCAGCACCCGCACCAACACAAACACAACCGTTAACACGCACGCACCTTCTCCTCTTGCACGCACGCACATACGCACGTGCGCCCACCACATTTTACTGGCCGACACATGGCATGTGTAATTAACCCCACTGCGAAACCTCATGTATCTGATGCTTTCATAACTACAGTTCAAGCATTGTGTAGCCAGTAAACCAATCAACTAGGCTCGCTCTTGCCCCACTGCCACCGTCCCAGCGACACATAGACACAGTCAGGCACTGAGTGAGATGATATTGATTGCCGACGCTGCTGCTACATCTTGCTACTGCAAAATCTACGTCTAAATCTTGCTACTGGTAGTAATTGGTGTCGCAGGGGCCGTGGTGCTGGGTCAGCTAGCCGCCAGCGCCGCACACATCCCATCGCATCCTTCTCCTCTTCCGCAAATGTGCGCGGCACGTGTCCGGGCCCTCGCCGGGGCGAGGGTCGAGAGAGGAAGAAAGAAGGGGAGCGTGAAAGAAAGATATAGAGAAAGAGAGAGGGAGAGAGAGGTGGTGAAAGAGAAGTGGAGGAAGGGAGGAAGAGGGCGAGAGAGTAAGAGAAAGAAAGAGAGAACTAGATGGATAGAATAGAGACAGAGCGCGCAAGCGAGAGAGAGAGGGAGCGAGAGCGAGAGCGAGAGAGAGAGAGAGAGAGAGAGAAAGAGAGAGAGAGAGCGAGAGGGAGAGAGAGGCTCTGTCAGGGCCAAGGCCTCTGACCCCTCACTAAACCTGTCATTAGTAGGCACGTTAGCAGCTCAGCGGGGCAGTCTCCGCATCCCCAGCTGCTGCTGGCCCGCACTCGCTAGCTCACGCACGGAAGCTCTGCCCTGCCGCACGCAGGGTCGCGTAACCGACTGCTGGCGGTAGCCGCAGCGAGAAGTGCGACCAGATTCGGCTGAAATTGATAGCCACTTATATAGCGATGTGAGGGAGGCGCATGTCGCTGCGTCGGTATGCGCTCGACTCTCTGCCCCGTGTTTCGCATTAGCCGCTTATCGCAGTCGAGCCGACGGAGGCGTAGCAGAAGCGAGCGGAGGTCGCCTGCGCGCGTGCTGAGGTTTCCACTGACGCGTTAATCACTGCCACCTGGCGGCTGAAAGCCGCCGTCAACCTGTGCGCGTGCGAAGGTTAGAGTCACGTTGTAGTCTGACTCCGAACGTCTTCGTGATTCTCAGCACGCTGTCGCTTCTGATTTTGAACAACGTTTGGAGCGAGTCTAGATTCACTCGGCGCTCGCTCTGGCCAGGCACAGTGGTTAGTCTGAAAGCACTAGGAGAGCTACGATGAATGTAAGATAGGATAGGAACGGGAACTCGACTGTTGGCGTGGAAAGGGGAACCAGCGTGCTCTCGCCTCACGGTGAAACGCTATGAGTTAATGTTAAGCAGTGTTAAGTTAAGTTAAGTTAAGTTAAGCATGTTAAGTTAATGCTACGCATTATCTATATATCTGACAGTATATCTTTTATATATCAGTATCTATCATAAACCCGTAGTAGGTTTTTCATGAACGCGCGTGTGCGCGTGTGTTTTTGCGAGTATTACGCATGAATGGCATGGCTACTGCTACTGCTACTCCTACTGCTACTGCTGCTGCTGCTGCTACTACTACTGCTACTACCACAGCTACTGCTACTGCTACTGCTACTGCTACTACGCGGTGTGTCTAGAGGGTGAGCGCGTGCTTTCGGAACCTGCCGGACTGTTCGCGATGAGACGCAGCTGTTCTCCCATACCAAACATATCTGTGGTTAGACTATAGAAGCGTGGTAGCATATAGACCCCCGAGCATCTATAGCATAGAGGCTTCCCAGCCTGCCAGCATAGTTGCGACGTGACATCCCACACGTTGGCAGCACATGAAGGCAACGCCCACGTTGTATAGACTATAGAGGGAGGGAGCAGCAGGAAACTTGCTGTCTTCTTAGACGGTAACCATTATTACTGCGTCCTACTCGTATACTACTACTACTAGTACGCAGGTACTACTCCCCTCTTCTCTCTCTCTCTCTCTCTCTCTCTCTCTCTCGCTTTGTCTCCTCCTCTCTTTCTGCCTCTGCTCTCTCTCTCTTTTTTTCTCTCTCTCTCCTACTCCTCTCTCTCCCCTTCTCTCTCTATCCCCCTTTCTCTCTGCCCTCTGTTACGTGGTACGTGAGTAGTGCCACACGCTCTCGCTGTGTCCCTTACAGTGTTACCTTTCCTCGCAGCCCCTTATCTGACAACCCGAGCGATTAACCCTGTTGTTCCGCAAACACGAGTCCAACAACCGCCGCACAATGGCTAGTTAAGTCGTTGACCACTCGGCGCGGAAATTCACGGGCCTTTGTGAAGGTGCTGGCCACATGTACCGGCGACCCGCCGGCCGCTTTCTCTGCCAACCCACTGCCCGAGTACGGTCTCTCTCTCTCTCTCTCTCTCTCTCTCTCTCTCTCTCTCTCTCCTTGACCGTCTGTCTCTCTCTCGTTTTTACTTCCTTCTCCTTCTCTCTCTCTCTCTCTCTCTCTCTTTCTCTCTATCTCTCTCTCTCACTCTCTCACTCTATCTTTTGCTCTCTCTCTCTCTCTCTCTCACTCTCTCTCTCTCTCACTCTATCTTTTGCTCTCGCTCTCACTTCCCCCCTCCTTCTCCCTCTCTCTGTCGCTCTCCTCTCGTTCTCCCACACGCTTTCTCCCAGTCTCGCCCTTCTACGCCTGCGTGAGCGACTCCCACCAGCTGTCCATCATCTGTTAATTATATTGCACGTACATTAGTTTCAGCGGTCCTACGGGCTGTAGTCGCCATCTCACACGAACGACCCGGGTAACCTGAAGACTGACCGATGATACCTATAGCGCGCCACGCCTTGTTTCACGGTACACACACACCCGCACGCGCGCACGCACTTACGCACGTACGCATGCACGCACACACACACGCGCGCGCACACACGCAGACGCACGCGCGCACGCACTTACGCACGACACAAACACGCACACGCCACACGCACACACACACACGCCACGCCGCCACACAGACATACAACATAACACACACGCACGCACGCACGCACGCACGCACGCACGGCCACACACACACACACACGCACACACACACCGACGCAGGCCCGGCCCGGCCAGTATAGAGAACGTGCAAACATCGGTGAGATGCCCGTCACAGAGCGAGACGAGGTTTGTGGTAGCAGCCGCCGCGTGCAAGTGGTCACACCATGGGATATTGTGTAGTCCGGCGGTCCTGCTGCTGCATATGCACGATTACCCTATTTGTAGAGCGACATGCAACGCAAATAAATATCATTCTCCGCCACATGAGCCGCTACATACTCAGACCCAGTAAAGCTGCAAGAACCGCTTTACAGGGTATATTGAAAGAGATGTTGTACGCGCCTGAAATGTCAGCCTTGACACATCCTTCATTCAAGTCAGTATGAGAGCGTCAGCAGGTAAACCTGACCATATAAGGTAATTTGAGTTCTGGGTCCCGGTTCTCAAGGAGGCTAAACGTTCTCTGCCCTACTCTCTTGTCCTGCCTTACTGGAGCTATCACATCCAGGCGCTAGGGAGAAGACCACTGTCAACTGCGAAAAAAATCGAAGTCCATTGTACCATACATTGCGATCCATCATTGGTCAGCTGTTTACCAAAAAAAGAAAAGTTTGTCGGTTCCCCACTACTTGTGGGAGTCCAACTCTGGCTGGCTGGGCATGGTAAGCGTGAGCGTAAAATTATTTACTTGCAATCACAATACAAAATAAATGCAATCCAATGAACTCCTTAGTCACATTGTGTCATAGATTACACTGTTCTTCACGTATAGCGGCTGTGCACAAAAAGTCTGGAAACACTTTCTTCATCCAAGATGAAACTATACTCCTGTAAACAGAAATACACTGTAAACAGAAAGAAATCTGTTTGGGAACTGGAACGTTATTCAAAGTTTATGTGTTCTAGGTTTTCGCATAGACTGAATAATCGTCGGCCTGTCACAGGCATAAAAGCAGCTCATCGCTACACGACAATGCCTAATCAAAGGCAAATAAAACAGGAGGTTCAGCGGTGGCAGGGAGTGCGGCTGATTGAGGTCCTAACACAAGCGTGGAGCGCAAGACGGCAGTTGCCCAGTTTAATCAACGGTGATTAAAAAGGAAAAACGAATTATTATAAGATATAGAATACTTCACTACACAGCTATTTACATACACTCCAATAACATTGATTAGCAAAATAAGGACATAAATATAAGAAGTGGAATTTGCTCATTTGTATTTCGCCATCTCAAGATTTGTAAGTCTCGAAAGTGTGATGAAGAACAAGCAGGGGTTTACCTTTGGAGATTGTTTTACGAGTTGACTAAAATTGTGCACGGTTATTGAAGGGGTTGGTGGCGTATACAACATCTAAGATGA
>NW_014579216.1:9323-14584 GCF_000485595.1 Priapulus caudatus
GGCCAGCGGGCAGGTGTAGGCGAAGGGAGGGTTGGGGGAGGTTTAATAAAATATACCACTTTGAACTTTCGTGCGTGAAAAAATATTGGCGTAGCTTAACAGGTGTAACCCGCCCGCCGTAGGACGGAGAAAGAGAGAGATGGGAGCGAGAGAGCGAGAGAGAGATAAAGAGAGAGAGAGAGCGAGAGAGAGAGAGACACCCAGCGCGAGCGCAAGAGCGAGTGAGCGAGAGCGACACACAGAGCGAGCGCGCGATAGAGAGGGAGAGAGAGAGAGAGAGAGAGAGAGAGAGAGAGAGAGAGAGAGAGAGAGAGAGAGAAAACGAGAGAGCGAGAAAAAAACGAGAGAGCGATGGAGAGCTGGTCTATGTGTTTGTATCTATGTGTTTGTAACGCGGCGTGTGAAATGTCTCCTGTCCTCACCTCACATGAAATGGCTCAACTATCTGTTGACGCGCAGCGCGCGTGCGAGTTTTTTTGCGCACCGTCGAAGGTCGGAGCAATTTACTAAGGCCACAGGGCTCCCTCTTAACTCGTTTGCGCGCGAGGCGATCGGTATGGCGCACGCGTCTCTATCTCTCTCTCTCTTCCCCCCTCTCTCGCTCTCTCGCTCTCTCTCTCGCTCTATCTTTCTCTTTCTCTCTCCCCTTCTCTCTCCCCCCCCTCTCTCTCTTTCTCTCGCTCTCGCTCCCCTCTCTCTCTCTCTCTCTCTCTCTCTCTCTCTCTCTCTCTCTCTCTTTATCTCTCTCTCTCTCTCTCGCTCCCATCTCTCTCTTTCTCCGTCCTACGGCGGGCGGGTTACACCTGTTAAGCTACGCCAATATTTTTTCACGCACGAAAGTTCAAAGTGGTATATTTTATTAAACCTCCCCCAACCCTCCCTCCGCCTACACCTGCCCGCTGGCCGTACGTGCTAAGTGGAGACAAACCGCAGGAGACATTTCATCGCGGGGCGGGTGTTACATGCAATCTCTTACATGTCACACCGCGTCAGGCGCGATTCAATAAGCGCCCGATCGGGCCGGTGACCGGGAGCAACGAGGATGAAAACCGGGGCAGACGCGCGCATCGAGGCACCTGCCTGCACACGCTTAAAAAACCTCTCGATCTGTAAGGGGGAAAAATCGCGTATATGTACGTGTCCGCCCAGGGGCAGAGTGCGCGCATGTGTGCAGGTTGCCGCGCAGAGCTTGCAACGAGGGTCGACAGTTCTTTGATCCCCAAAACAAACAAGTTGACTTTTGTCTGCGCTAAATAGCTCGGCTGCTAAGCATGGTAGGGTAGGCTAGGTGTGCTGCGGGGGTGCTAGGCAGGGTAGGGTAGGCTAGGTGTGCTGCGGGGGTGCTAGGCAGGGTAGGGTAGGCTAGGTGTGTCTGCCTTGGGTGTAAGGCGGGGTCTGGGTAGGCTAGGTGTGATGCGGGAGTGCTAGACGGGTGGGGTAGGTAGGTGTGCTGCGGGGGTGTAGGAGGGTGGTAGCTAGGGGTGTGCGGGGGTGCTGGCAGGTAGGGGTAGGTAGGTGATGCTGCGAGGGGTTGCTAGGAATGGTGGGTAGGTATAGGTGTGCTGGGGGGTGCGAGCAGGTCAGGTAGAACTAGAATAGGTGTGCTGCGGGGTTGCTGAGCAGGTAGGTAGGACTAGAGTGTGCTGCGGGCGGTGCTAAGCATGGTAGGGTAGGTATTAGGTGTGCTGGCGGGGTGTAAGCAGGGTAGGGTAGGACTAGGTGTTGATCCCGAGGGTGATGGCAGGGTAGGTGGATAGGTGTGTCGGGGTTGTAGGGCAGGGTAGGTCTAGGCTAGGGTTGTGCTGCGGGGGAGGGTGCTGGCAGGGTAGTGGTAGGGTAGGCTAAGGTGTGTTGCGGGGGGCTGGCAGGGGAGGGTAGGCTAGGTGTGCTCGGGGGTGCTAGCAGAGAGATAGATGGTAGGTAGGTGTGCTGCGGTGGGGGTGCTTAGGAGGGTAGGAGTGGCGTATAGGTTGGGCTGCGGGGGTGTAGCGGTAGAGTAGATAGGTGTGCTGACGAGGCGGAGTGTAGCAGGTAGGTGGCTAGTGTGTTTGCTGGGGTGTGGCAGAGGTAGGGTAGCGAGGTGTGCTGCGGCGGGTGCTAAGGCACGGTAGGGTAGGTAGGTGGCTGCGGGCATGGTGTAGGCAGAGGGTAGGGTGGGATAGGGTGTTGCGGGGGGGTGCTAGCAGGTAGGTGGTAGGGCCTGTGACTGCGGGGCGGGTGGCTAGGCAGCGGGTAGGGTAGGACTAGGTGTGCTGCCGGGCGGCGGTGTGAGGCAGGGTAGAGGTGGCTAGGTGTTGCTGCGGGGGTGCTAGGCAGGGTAGGGTAGGCATAGGTGTGCGTGCTGGCGGGCAGGGTGCTAGCAGGGTGGGTAGGTAGTGTGCTGCGGAGGGGTGGTAGGCAGCGGTAGGGTAGGCTAGGTGTCTGCGAGGGTGCTAGGCAGGGTAGTTAGGATAGGTGGGTTGCCAGGTGCTGGTCTAGCGCGCGTAGGGGTAGGTTAGCGCTGTGTGCGCGACGGTGCGGGGGTGTAGGCAGTTGGTAGGGTAGGCGCTACGGTGTGCTGCGGGGTGTAGGGGCAGCAGGTAAGGGTTAGGGGCTGCGGCGGGTGTAAGCCAGGGTATAGGGTAAGGATAGGTGGTGCTGCGGGGGTGCTAGGCAGGGTAGGGTAGGCTAGGTGTGCTGCGGGGGTGCTAGGCAGGGTAGGGTAGGCTAGGTGTGCTGCGGGGGTGTGTTACCGGCTATTGGCGTCAAGTTCAAGGCAGTCTGCTGTTGACCATTAGAATAAAAAAAACCTCGTGGCATGCTGATAATTGAGCTCTCCCTACAACTACTAGTGTTATTATGACAGGAGTAAAATACTAGAAATAATGGAAATGGTAGGAATAATCGTATTTACTCGTAATTATGCATTGTTATAGTCTGACCCGAGGACGGGAAATTGTAATGGAAGTGAGTCAGCGGTTGTTTGCTATGACTATACACATGAACGCTGTGAACTCACAAGAAACCTAAGAGGTATCGCAGCAGAGACTCCATCTTTGTCCAGCGCACGGTGTCTTTGTGCTTGTAGTTACCATGGAGGGGTTCATACTTGATGCTACTTGGTTAGAGACCCTCGGCGCTAAATCGCAGTCAGGAAAGTAATGAGTGGGGGAGAATTTTTCATTTCCGTGAGCTTCGATCTTTTCTGCATGTACGACACTGTCAACGTGATGTCAGGTGTTGATCACCAGTCAATGTCATAACTTTCCGCAGACTGGTAAACTGTAAGTGTACACTGGTAACTGGCCGATTAACCCACACAGTCAGAATCCATCGTAACGACAATGGTTCAAGTCTAGAAAGAAAGAGTGTAAAATCGCAGGTATAGAAGACGCATTTCAATGGTAATTTTCACACGTCAGTTTTATGTGCGATTCCCAGTAACAGGTATGCGTAGATACCGATGTAGATTACAGCCACTTACCAGGAAATGACGTCACGCATTATCCGTGTGTCAGTCAGTGACTCACGGGTTAGCCACGAGGAAATGCACGACCATCTTTACACCGTGAATGAATAAAAACAAATGGTGTTTTATCACATTCCTGATTACATGTAATATGCATAGATGCCCGAAGAAGTTACTTTAATACTGAGCTGTTATCATTGACAAATTGATATCTGGTGTATATTTTACGCGTGGCAGCGTGTTGAATATTACTTCTTATTTGACGAAGACCTCACACCGCCCTAAATATCAGATCGTATACTTTAAAGTTCTCGTTCCCTTCTTTATTTGGGTTAAAGTATCTCGCTTTGTGGGCATGAAATTTTTCAGAAAAAAAACAACGTCTCGCAACGGAGATGCTCATTGCGTGCATCGTCGTATAGATGGCGCTGACATCGTCGTTACCAGCGACTCGTGCCGTAGCTGTTCGGCTTGACGGTGTCGTCGGGTACGATCGGGTCCGACTCGGGCCACAGGTCGTAGGAGCCGCTACGCGCGCACCGGCGCACACAGAAGCCTGTGAGGAGCCAGACGAGCACGCCTAGCAGGCCGACGATAGAGAGCAGCGCGCAAGCAAACCCTGCTATTGCATGCACTTCCAGCCCCTCCCTCCCCGCCATCAACCCCTCCTCGTCCACCTCTCCCGCGTCCGTCGTTGCTGTAACATCAGAGGGCGCTGTTGTCAGAGATTCGTCGGTAGCGTTGTCGGGCGAGCTAAATATGGCGCTCACATCGCCCGCGGCCGATTGAAGCGCCGCTATGACGGTTTGTAGCGACATTGCAGCGATGGCGTTTGCGTCCGGATGCTCTTGTGTTAGATTATTGTCCGGCAGCGCTGACAGGTTTCTGGATAGCTGCGCGAAGGCGGCCATGATTTCGTCAAGAAGGTATTCGGTGTCGTTGCCCTCCTGGTATGTTGCATTCATCTCACTCATCTCTTCCTCTTCTTCTTCGGTTTCCTCTCCCATGATGGCTGCCTTGATCTTTTCGGCCGTCTGTCTGAAGGCGTCCAGCACCTTGCCTAGCGTGAACGAGAGCATGTTAACGCTCGTGTGCGTGGAATTTGTAGCTTCCTCTTCACTCGGACTTTCCTCTTCGCCACCTTCCTCTCGGCCGGCGGCTTCCTCTCCGACGAAGTTGTCGTGTATCTTCCGCGCGATGCTGCGAATTCCTTCCCCGATCCTGGCGAGGAAGGAAGCGCCGCTGACGGACGTGGAATTATCCCACTCCGGCTCCGTGCAGTTCGGGAGGAGGAGGGATGCGAGAGGTTCGCCCGTGACGTCATCCGGGCTGGTGCAGCTTCCCTGGAGCTCGGCACCGGAGAGAAGAAGCCAGCTGAGGTTACAGCTGCAGTCTATAGGGTTTCCTGTCAAACAGAGAAAGCGAGCATAACTGATGGACACACAGAGAGAGAGAGGAGGGATGGTACGAAGAGAGGAGGAAAAAGCAGGTGGAAAATAAAGCCGTGCAAGGGAGTGACATAGAGAGAACGACAGCGAGAAGAGGAGGGAAGAGCGTGAGCGAGCGGGAGAGAGCGAGAGAGGGCGAGTGGGAGAGAAAGAGATGGTGTGTCTGTGTGGAAGAGAGATAGAGAGTGTGAGAGAGAGAGAAAGAGAGAAAGAGAACGAGAGAGAGAGAGAGAGAGAGAGAGAGAGAAAGAGAACGAGAGAGAGAGAGAGAGAGAGAGAGAGAGAGAGAGAGAGAGAGAGAGAGCGAGTATCAGAACGAGAGAGAGAGAGAGAGAGAGAGAGAGAGAGAGAGAGAGAGAGAGAGA
>NW_014579216.1:14594-22173 GCF_000485595.1 Priapulus caudatus
CGAGAGAGAGAGAGAGAGAGAGAGAGAGAGAAAGAGAACGAGAGAGAGAGAGAGAGAGAGAGAGAGAGAGAGAGAGAGAGAGAGAGCATCAGCATCGCTGAGTAAGCACTAATCATCAAGTGCAAGACATCACACGAATACAGACACGACGCGATGTCGGTTTTGCACACACGTGTGGCGCGCACAGGTGGTGCTCCGCGCATACATTTAAAATTCTCGCGAGGTGTAGGCTATATGTGTGTGACGCAGCAGTAAACGAAAACATGGCCCAATATCTTCCACAGAAATTTGTACGTGTGAATTCAGAGTGAATATCTATAATGACTTCATTAAATGTCATTAGTCGTGGTTCTGGCACATATTCATTATCCCGTTTTTTCATCTCGTTTTTATCTTTCGTCGAGCCCTATCAGAAGTCACTAGTAAACCGCTAACAACAACAACAACAACAACAACAACAACAACAACAACAACAACAACAACAGCAGCAGCAGCAGCAGCAGCAACAACAACAACAACAACAACAACAACAACAACAACAACAACAACAACAGCAGCAGCAACAACAATGATGACAACGACAGCGACAACGACAACAACATCAACAGCAACAGCAACAGCAGCAGCAGCAGCAACAACAACAACAACAACAACAACAACAGCAACAGCAGCAGCAGCAGCAACAACAACAACAACAACAACAACAACAATTACAACAACAGCAGCAACAAAGGTGACGACAACGACAACAACAACAACGACGACGACGACAACAACAACGACGACGACGACGACGACAACGACAACAACGACGACGACGACGACGACGACGACGACGACGACGACGACGACGACGACAACAACAACAACAACAACAACAACAACAGCAACAGCAACAGTCGCGAGCAGCAGCATCAGCAGCGCTATGTCAGCGCTATCACGCACCTTCTAGGCGGATGAGGTCTGGCACGGAAGCTTCCTCCATGAAGCTGTCGCTCCCCAGCTGCACGAGGCTGTTGTTGCGCAGGCTGAGCATGCTGAGATCGAGCCCCGAGAACACGCCCGCCTCCACCGACGAGATGACGTTCCCGTCCAGGTAGAGCTCGTCAAGGTCATGCAGGTAGACGAAGGTGTCCGAGGTGAGCTCGGCAATGCTGTTGTCTCGCAGTGAGAGCACTCGCAGCGATGGAAGCCCCGTGAACATCGCCCCGGCAACGCTGCCGAGCTCGTTGCCTCCCAGGTAGAGATGCTCGAGGTTTGGCATCCCGCGGAAGGATGCGGGAGCGACGTCAGCGATGGCGTTGTCCTCGAGGATGAGCGTCAGGAGGCTGGGCAGGTCGCCGAAGACGAACGGGGAGATGCTGCGGAAGCTGTTGTCGGAGAGGATGAGCAGCTCGAGCGAGGTGAAGCCATCGAGCAGGTGATGCGGGAGATGCGAGATGCCGTCGCTCCGCAGCATCAGCCGCTGCAGTGAATCCTGAAGCCCGTCGAAGGCGGCCGGATCGACGCGTCCGATGCTTGACTCTGTGATGGAGAGCGCTCGTACGCCGCCGCTGCCGTTGAACGCAGCCTGCGGGATCGCCGCGAGACTCACGTTACGGATGCTCAGCATCCCGATGGGATCCCGCATCTTCGCGACCATCGCGAAGACGGCGTCGGCGTCGGCGACGTCGGCGCAGTCGATCTTGATGCCGTCGGCTGCCGGCGTGCAGCGGCAGGGCGCGACGACGGCGACGTCGGGGCAGTGCGCGTGGTCAACCGTGTAGTGGATCACGGTGCCGACGCCCCAGACGAAGCAGAAGCCGATGGCGAGCGCGATGCAGACGAACGTGACGGCGGTGAGAGCCGTGCGGCGCACGCGGATGCAGTTGAAGATGACCACCTGGTCGTCCTCTCCGCACAGCTTCCCCCCGCTCGCCTCCTTCTCCTCCTCCTCCCCGCCGCCGCCCTGCTTATCGTACTCCTGCGGGTAGTCGTCTTCTCGCGGGGCTTCGTTGTCGTTCACTTGTTTCGTCATGTCGTTATCTTGCGGCATGGCTGTCACGAGTCTATCGCTACGTGATGTCATTGATCTCCTCAGTGGGCGAGTAGTCGTCTCCTGTTTCTGCGTTGCTGTTCACGCGGATCGAGCTGTCGTGTTAGCTTGTGCGCATGTACTGCCCAGTGGCATCCTTATTCTGCTACAAGCAGTCAGGCACGCTCGCGTAGACTCGCCATTGCGAAACCTGGATAATCCGTGTATGATACGCCAGTGTGTCACATCCTATACCACCGTATAGCAAGAGTATGTTGTAATTATTTACTACTCAAGATTACTTAACGTGATATCGATCACGTGCGATGTAAAGTATGGCTTCTTAATCACGAAATCATCTCATACGTGGGTCTCTCTCTCTATAGCTCGGTCCTTATCTTAGTGTGATGGGAACAAAGGATGCAAACAAACGATCACAGGTCGGTTGCTGTCACGGAGTACTACGCACAGCAATCATCCGTCCACGTAAGACATTTGTCGAGTGAGGCTGTGTGCGTTACGTGGCAGCAGCAGCCTGCTGTTGTCTTTCGCTGTGAGTTCGTGCATGCAGGGATGAACTCACAGTGTTTTCCATATTCGCGTGGGTGATTTGCAAATGTGTGGCGGCAGCTTGGTTGCCTAACACATTCAAATTCGTTCGCTGATGATGACGGCGATATGTAATGCCAGACTGCGTAAACACGGGTATGCTGTAGGCAGAGGAGGGAGAGAAAGATTGAGACGATGAAAGGGAAGGATGTAGCGGTAGGGAAAGAAGACAGGAGTCGTGAGACAGAGGATAGTGGCGGGACGGAAGGGGAGGAAGTGGAGGGGGATGAAGGGCAGAAGTAGTGGGAGAGGGAGGAGAAGGAGGGGGAAGAATAGGGGAGTCTTTCGATATTCTTTTGAGTTCTATCATTATGAAATACCCGCGCATAAACTGATGAACTGGAGTGAATTCAAACGGCAAATTCACGCGTCCAGATAAGACGGTCCAGACGCGATCCAGACGCCTCCAGATAAGACGGTTGCTCTGCTATTACATGTAACAGTTGTTCAGACACGAAGTTTCTAATTAACGTTAATTCGATATACATACTCCGTCACGGAGCCACCACCAGCAGCAGTAACGTTGCGTTGCGCAGAGATATAAACGTACTATGAGGTAGGTTTATAATATACACCTACGCTTGTGCGTCACGTCCCGCGGTAGCTCACCATGTGTGCATGTAGAAGGCGTGTAGGTGTGTAGATGGTGGGTTTGTCGATGGTGGCAGCAGCCAAGGGTGTCTGCGAATGAAAATAAGGTTTACGATGTGTATGAGCAGGTTTAGCCTAGGTAGGCGTCTGCGTGGTTTAGCTTAAGCTGGCTTGTCTATATGTGCTCTATCGATAAGCGCACTCCAAGAACATGTTAATGTCTGCCTCTCCCAAATCTCTGTAGCATGTAAATTGTGTAACGTTTCGCGATAATTTCGAACGATATTCCTGCGATAAAACACACAGATGCACATGACCCAGTTCTCTCATTAATTTCTCATTAATTTATAATTATACGTAACCTACCCGGCTACTACAATCAACTGCATGTCTCCCAAATACTGTTATTACTTGTTATCCTACGGTTTCAATTTTTTTTGCATGTCGTGCCATTTTTTTGTAAAATCCATGCTTATTGAATGCTTTGCTACGCGCAGGCGTAGTGATTGTTTATTTGCTGTCGCAATGACTGTTCTTGTGTTGTTTACACAGGATTACGTGAGAGAGCCAACCTCAGCCTACTCGAAGAGCTTGGTAAAAGCAGTTGCAAAATAACGCTTCATTGTCTCACACCGACGTTCTCACACGTGATCTGCCCGCAATGCGTGACGTCATACCGATGTCAAAGTTGGGTGTGGCAAATCTGAAAAACATGAATGTATCGTTTACTCAAAGACGCTGGCGCCACCTGTGACGTGACGCGTTAGTGGTACGTCACGTGTGAGATATGGCGTTCGTGAGGCATCATGTAGTGTATAGGCTTCATTCGGTAGTCTGTACACGTGGTAGCCAATGTTGTTAGGTCACCACGCGCACGTCGCTTACTTTCTGTCTCGCAACCGCTCTCACATCTGTCCTCTCGTTTATTTATTTCTCCTACTTACCCCAACCCATTCGTACAAACCCCTTACACGGTGCACTCTCACCTCTCCCAACCGCTGATTTATGCGTGATCCCTTCCTTACACTCGTGCGTATCTCACGTGCAAGCCTGCATCCCTTGCCTTTATTTAGGTCTTCCTCTAATCAAACATCCGAGCCTGCCTCCTTTCCCCGCGCTAGTACTAATTCACGTTCAAGCCTACCCACTCGTCATCCTTTCTCATGCTTTCCGTCTGCCAGGCGCGTGGTTGTTCATGCATCTATCCACGTACCCATGTGTGCAGTCATCGTCCTCATCCGTACCAGCTTCTTGTATAGTGACTGACTGTCGACATTTCTCACGTGCATGGTAGATATACTTGGCTATAGGTATCAGCGGGGCAGGCATATGATATACAGGAATCCATACTAGATAACAAGTTAGTTATTATCTACTATTGATTGACATGACTAGATGCCTATACGTAGGCACTGTCACGTTAGCAAGGGGTTTCGACTAGATGGTGGACTGGTGTGTGGCTATTAGAAAACTCGTCATTAGTCGTCTTAGAAAAGTCTCACATTCTTACCCTTGAACCTAGGATATATATTGTGTTAATTTGTGTGGTTGTGTTGATGTTTGCCTTCTCTATATGTCATCTTAATCAATCAGCTCACCGTTCTTTGTTATATATGTCGCCTATTGTTTGGTACTGTGGCATAGGTATATATGTATGTGTATCTGTGTATATTCGTACTAATATATATATATTATAAATATAATATTCCTATTGTATTAACAAATATATACACTCTTTCACCACTAATTGTAATAGGAACTGTTTAGACCTTTCTGCTTCTAATCTAAATGTACTAATATATGTTCTTGTCTCTAAATGTACTAGCTAACATATTCATAGTTCTAATAATTATCTACTAATATATCAGTTTCTCTCTCACTGTTTCATGTGTACCTTATATACTTCTCTTCAAGAGTCCATAATAGAAAATTTATTCCATTTTCTATTATGGACTCTTGTTCTCTTGCTAGTAATTGTACTGTTATATTATTCACATCTGTAAATGTGCTACCTTATATATCCTTCGCACTTTACACCACGTGTAATAGTTGTAATACTATTGCTTCTAAATGTACTAATGCATTCCATGTATTATATATCACCCTCTGTGCTATACCGTCTATACTAACATATATATCCTTCTCATTTTCTGTCTCTCACTCACGCACTCATCGTCGTCGTTTCGTGTGAAGGAACCTTGCATGAATATCGCTACTATAATTACGATAACTTTACCGCGTGGCATTACACGCTCTGGGGTAAGTGCTGGTCGCACATGCACACCATGCCGTCAGGAGGACATAGCCAGGGTGTCAGCGGGACTCATCGTGATATTATTCTCTCTCTGTGTAATTATGTCATCCGTATAGCTTTCATGTCCGTATACTCTCACTATGTCCTTCGGCTGGTGTGCGTATGTGCGTGATGCTGCATTACTGTTGTGTGGGCTCTTTTGCTGTAAGAATTAAAGTGAAGGCAGCGGCTATAGTTTGCTTCTGTAAGGCAGAATGCGAGCAGTAGTGGGTTTAGATTCACTCCACTCGCTGTAGCCGCCGGACCCTTAGTCCTGCAAGACTTCACAGTCGTCATCAGGACTGCAAGCCGAATATATTGGTATGCAGGACGGTTAGTCTTGCAAGAGGTATCTTCAGTCTGTCGGACTGCAAACCTAATATATTGGTCTGTAGGACGGTTGGTCTGCTAGTGCTATGAGAGAGTGGAGTGAAGCTATAGTAGGTTGTACGTAGTAAGGGATGGCTTCATCGGCTTGGTTGGTTACGGCGTGCCCTCGCCCCGCACTGGCATGGCGCTCGGCACCAGCATAGACCCCGCATTACACTGTTGATGTGCGGGTGACCTCTGTGTGTCACTTCTGTGTGCAAAACACAGCAGTACTCTAAGCGTCTATGCATCGGGCCCAACACTGTACGTAGTCTGCAGTACTTTCTACTACTTTCTTCATCTACATCTAAGATTGGTGTCTCTGTAGCGTGTATACATTCTGCTAGCTTCTATGGACGTGGACTTTTGGGGAGCAGGAATACTGTGATTATACTTGCAGGGAAGAGGTTCGAATCGCATCCGGATTTTATGCTATTTCGCATGCATTGATATGTTGGTATTGGATATCGTATCTCTGGACCGCCTATATATATCTCTATCTTTCTATTCTATCTCTCTCGCTCTCTCTTGCTCGCCCTCTCTCTCCATCATCTCATTTCTGTGCGTGTATGTAAAGCTGAACTACATTTCATTTGATCACTAGATCACATCGTTAGTAGAGATTATCTGTAGCGTATGATCAAACGTTTCACACATCATCGTTGTGGTGTGTGTGCGCGTGTGTGTGCGTGCGTGCGTGCGTGCGTGCGCGCGCGTGTGTGTGCAAAGTCTGTGGGAGGCTCTCACGCACTTTCTCTGCGGTTTTTGTGAGCTTCGTTTGTCTATTCGGCAGCATTCTACATGCAACGCAAGCATGTTGTGGCGTGAAGGCAAATGTTTCCAGTAAAAACCCACAGACGTGACCGCGAGTCTATAAACAAACGCTGTGTTTTCACGTATCGTGTTATTCCTGTGAAATTTATCGTCGCGCACGCGTACACGAGTACTATATAATATATATTGCCTCTGTATCGTCCCTCTGGCAATGCAATGTACCCGGTGAAACCAGAATAGACGAATAGATATATGATAATACATAGTGTCCTTTTTTTTTAAAGAAACGGTGATTGTATGTGCTTCTATCGGCGGGTTGCCAGCTCGGTAGTGGCAGTTGCTATTGTGTGTCTCTCTCTAACTAGTATTTTGTCATCGTTGCAGAGAAGGGATTGTTTCCCGTTGTGTTTAATTTGGCCGCGCACGCTACGATCACCAGTAACGCCACCTGTGGGATTGGCAGGCAGGAGACTTACTGTAAGCTAGTCGAACACGTCCCACAACCACCGCACAATGGCGACAAGTGAGCATGCATTCTGTTTTCGTTTACATCTCGATGTGTGTGTCTCTCTCTTCCATCGTCTATATATTTCTCTCTTACTCTTTCTCTCTCTCACTCTCTCTCTCTCTTTCTTCTCTCTCTATCTCACTCACTCTCACTCTCTCTCTCTCTCTCTCTCTCTCTCTCTCTCTCTCTCTCTCTCTCTTTCTCTCTCTCTCTCTCTCTCTCTCTCTCTCTCTCTCTCTCTCTCTCTCTCTCTCTCTCTCTCGAGGTTCCTCGCTAGAATAAACTCGAGTAATTCAAAGAGATTATTGCAGCATACCGTGCAACCCATGGAGAAAACGGGCATTTAATCAGCAATTTCAGAATTACATATAAATAAAAATAGATCTGCTAGTAGATTCGGTCTGCATTTTGGTCTTCATTT
>NW_014579216.1:22338-24007 GCF_000485595.1 Priapulus caudatus
TTCTCTCTCTCTCTCTCTCTTTCTCTCTCTCTCTCTCTCTTTCTCTCTCTCTCTCTCTCTCTCTCTCTCTCTCTCTCTCTCTCTCTCTCTCTCTCTCGAGGTTCCTCGCTAGAATAAACTCGAGTAATTCAAAGAGATTATTGCAGCATACCGTGCAACCCATGGAGAAAACGGGCATTTAATCAGCAATTTCAGAATTACATATAAATAAAAATAGATCTGCTAGTAGATTCGGTCTGCATTTTGGTCTTCATTTTTAGCTCGCCTTGACATCGTCAAGATGAGCTATTGCCATGGGGTGTCGTCCGTCGTCCGTTCGTCCATCAACATTTGGCTACGGTCAGCAATAACTCAGGAACCGTTTGACCCACGTTTCAAATTACATATAGTTGTTACTCCTATGGGAGAGGTTTGAACGTCTAATTTTGGAGAACTCCAGTTGACCTACTTTCGAGCCACGTCCACTTTTTGACAAAAATGGAAATGGCCATAAGTCAGTTCAGGTTCAACGGATTTTGCTCATTTCTAGTATGTGAATGAATAAGGACTGGCCCCAAAACATATCACACGGGTTTAGATAATTTTTTTTTAATTATGCAAATTAGGTAGATTTTGGCAATTTCACTGCATTTCAATGTCTGCCTTTGGTCAACGATAACTCAAGAACTGTTTGACCCACATGTTTCAAATTGAATACAGTTGTTACTCGTATGGGAGAGATTTGAACTTCCTATTTTGTAGCACGCCAGTCGACCTACTTTCGAGCCACGCCCACTTTTTGGCAAAAATGAAAATGGTTATCTAAATGCATTCGATTTTGTTAAATTTTGGTATGTGAATGGGTAAGGCTAGCCCCAAAACAGTTGTTACTCTTATGGGAGAGATGACAACGTCCTATTACGTTTATTTCGTCTAACTGGTCAACAACTCTACAATCATACCTATATACGTGTAATATTGTCTTTTAGATTCTTCGTTACAATAATTTGACTGGAATATTTTATTGTTTTTATTTGCGCAATATTCGAAAACCCAAATGGTGATTTAGGCGTAGCGCCATCTCTCGTCAAGATTTCAGACTTTCAGATCTGAAACATTTATTTTCGCATCAAAACTTATGCATAATATATCATCAAGAGTATATAATGGGAGATATACTATATAATGGGAGTTCTCCCATATATACTCTTGCTTTATATATCCCCTCCCTCTTCTATCACAACCAAGGTGAGCTACAGTGTCATTGACACTTTCATTTGGTCTAAATTTGAGAGAGATTAAATATGACCAATTATTCATCAAGAATTATCGTTTTGTAATTCTCTCTAGCGTCGTTCACTTGCTGACACGTGCGTCCTGTTCTCTTGTTTCCTAGGCAGCCGCAGTGCGCCATCTGCAGTGCAAACAGCCCACGTGAAGAGCAGCGCCATCTACCGCAGTACGCGATCGATGGCAGCCATCGCTGGTGGCAGAGTCCATCGCTGGCCAATAGCAGAGATTACAACTTCGTCACTGTCACGCTGGATCTGGGACAGGTAGAGTTGACACTTTGAAATCACTTTATATTGCTATAATATATACATACACGCACGCACGCACGCACGCACGCACGCACAACACACAACACACACACACACACACACACACACACACACACACACACACACAC
>NW_014579216.1:26305-34314 GCF_000485595.1 Priapulus caudatus
ACACACACACACACACACACACACACACACACACACACACACACACACACAAATATATTATTTATAAATAATGTAAAATGCCTTTATATCCCCAGTTTATGTGCTAAATTAAATGAATTAGAAGTTGGAAACACCTAGTACAAGTTTACTTCAAGTTGGAAGACGCAAACGTTGACTATTTGTGTGAACCATTGCTTTAAGATTATCTTGCGAAAGTTCTATACTTGTAACGTTTCATGTAGGATTCTGATATACACCAGAAATTCCAGGTTTTCAATTAGACTCCGGACGTCCGTGTGGCTAACAACGGCATGGTTACCCAATATCAAAGCACTACTAGTTTCATGTAAACGAATTGTTGATAGCTTGTAGCGTGTAGGTTGTGGTAAGGCACATTAATAGCAACTTCTCGTAGTAGTGTATAAAGTCTCCGAGGCAGGTTCAGGGAGAGAGAATGAAAGCGTATTGGGACCTTGCGTCCTGTATGTTGTATTGACCGCTATGTAGATATACCACATGCCAGCACATCAATTCAGTACACATACATACATTACCTGACCTGTTTTTCTAGTGGCTACATTAATATTTGCACTTCTGGCATGTATATGCAGCAAGAGCACAATTTCCCTTGGCTGCATCCAGTGTTGATTCCCACTCGCTCTATACGATGCATTTACACGCACGCACGCACGCACGCACGCACGCACGCACGCACGCACACGTTCGGTTTCGCTCTCTCTCTCTCTGTCTATCTTTTGCTCTCTCACTCTCTCTCTCTCTCTTTCGCCCTCCCTCTCTCTCAAACGCGCGTTTTCCATCTTTTCCTTTCGTCCCCCCTCTATCTCTCTCCCCTACATATATATCTCTCGCGCTCTTTTTCTACCCCCTCTCTGCTCCCTCTTCTCTGTCTCTCCCTCTCTCCCTTTCTCTCCCTCTCTCTCTCTACCACCTCTCTGCTCCCTCTTCTCTGTCTCTCCCTCTCCCTCCCTCTTCCTCTCTCTCTACCCCATCTCTGCTCCCTCTTCTCTCTCTCCCTCTCTCTCTCTCCCTCTCTCTCGCTCTCTCTCCCTCTCTACGTCTCACCTTAGACCACTTCCTCAGATTTCACTGGCCGTGCCTTTTCCCTCCTCCTTATCCCGAGAGTCGCGAAGGCTGCATGTTTAATAGAATCACTGCACGCCACTCTTCATGACCACAACCCATAGTTATAGTCGGAAAGTACCTAGTGAATGGAGTGAAACTACTGCCTACATGCATTCGGGAATTCCCGTGGATAGGCCCTCGGATTATGCATGCTCGCTCTCGTATCGTTGAATAAGTCCGTAAACATGGTTGTTAGGCGGGGTGTTGTATGCGCGTGGTACCCCCTGCATTCTGTCACACGAAGTTTCTCCCCGTGCGCTTAAGAATAATGTTGCTTTTGTGGCGCGGACACACCGGGTCTTTGTATCCCGCCACTCACCTCCCTCCTGATGCCCCCCCCCCCGCGAGAGCGAGAGAGAAAGAGAGCTAGAGAGCGAGCGCGAGAGAGCGAGGGAGAGAGAAAGCGCGCGAGAGAGCAAGGGAGGGAGAGCGAGAGCGAGAGAGCGCGTGAGGAAGAGAGAGAGAGAGCAGGAGAAAGAGAGATAGAGAGAGCGAGAGAGCGAGAGAGCGAGAGAGCGAGAGAGCGAGAGAGAGCGAGAGAGAGCGCGAGAGAGAGAGAGAGAGCATGGGTAACGTCCACTGCTAGTATAAACCACGCTCATATACCCCGCGCGTGTACACATATACATATACATATACATATACAGAGCCGAAATAACCGGGACCCTGGTTTCCCGCCCGTAGTCACACAGTACGGTGTTAGTCTCAACCCGCCGATCTATCTGTAAGTCTTATGGGTCAACGTGTGTTAGTACTGCACTCTTGGTAAGATTAGCACAACGGTATCTAGATCGCGCTACGGCGCTCAAGATTAAGAACGTGTCATTGGCCAGGGTGGTATTAGATAGTCCATGTACGGGGGTGGTCGCCGGCCGATAACGCATTCAAAAACATGTCATCTTATGTTCTAACACCTAGTGTTTGGTCGGTATCCTCTACACTGAATAGTTCATGAAAGAAATGGTGCCGGAATAGCTAGGAGTTAGTGTGTGCCGTCATGGACCCAACACGACCCCAAAAATCAATAGGCTCATAATAGACGACGACGAGGAGGAGGTGGAGGAGGAGGTGGTGGAGGAGGAGAAGGAGAATGAGGAGGAGGAGAAGGAGAAGGAGGGGAGGAGGAGAAGGATGGAGAGGAACAAGAGGAGGAGGGGGAAAGAGGAGGGGGAGGGATGGGAAGGAAGAGGAGGAGGTGGGAGGAAGAGGAGGAGAAGAAGGAGGGGAGGAGCAGGAGAAGGAGGTGGAGGAGGATGACAGTAAAAACAATCCGTACCAAATGAAAATTGCGATGTGCCTTTGTCTAAAATTACGAGCAGTAGCGACTTGAAGCAGCAGGTCCGCAGAGATGCTTCAATTATCATTCTCAGCAGAATGCGCATATACGAGCTTCCTGGTAGAACACCGCGTCAGCACACGTTACTATAGCGTTTGACAGCGCACTGGTATCGCAATGGTCGCAATAATCGCATATCCTCCGGGAGTCGGGATCAAATCCCTGGTCCGCCCGCATGCGGGTAGAGAGAGAGAGAGTGTGGTAACGCGGTAAAACGGGCAGCCGAGCAAAGCTTAACACTCGCTGCAAACATTGGCCCCTGTCATTGTGCCGTGACTGCTGGGTTTAAGTACCGGAACTAATTCAATGACCCGCGAATCGCTTACAGATGCACCTGCCGCGGCAAGTGTCACACAGAAGCGTGTGCGTGTGTGTGCGTGCCATCCCCTTACTTGTGTTCTCCTCTCAACAGCTGCTCTCACCCTCCCACTCTTGCCACCCTCACATACTACTTATACACACGCCCACTGCCAACACGTTGACTGCCTCTAGACGTGTTACTGTAACACGAGTTGATCACACAGCGGTCTAATCCCCATGCACAATCGTATCAAGAGTCCATAATAGAATAGTCCATATTTTCTATTATGGACTCTTGATAGTAGACACACACATTAGCAAAATGGTCATTGTATTAGATCGTTCTACGACACGTGATATCGTGCGGTAAATGCTCCTGAAATAGTCAACACGGCAACAACGCGCATTCTCAATGTGCCGGAATGTAAATTGCACACAACACATTCAAATACCTGTGAACGCTACACACGTACACATGTACGCACGCACGCACGCACGCACGCACGCACGCACGCACGCACGCACGCACGCACGCATGAACAGATATATTTTGTCTAGTAAATTCATCGAATCCCAGCAATTGGATCTTTCGATTTTGGAACGATCGATCAGTGATTCAAGTTATAGGTGCTGTAGTAATATGTACTTAACCAAGACATTGTATCCGAGCAATTTCCCACGATCGGACGCACTTTTTTCTAGAGCATATTTCGACTGAGATTGCTTTTTTTTGTATTGTTGACTGACTGTACTGTATGGTACAGAAAATTAGGTTTTAAGTTTGAGCACACCCCACCTGCCCTACGCACACACACACGCATGCAATATTGATGATTGCTCCTGCAGTGTTCGCCCACCACGCACCCGAGCGGGCATTTTTGCTTGAGTGATCATAAGTGCCGATGAAAGGCCACCGTCACGGGACAGCAATACGCCGGACGGCCGTACTGTATAAACGAGCCTCCCGGGACCCTTCTCTCTCTCTCTCTCTCTCTCTCTCTCTCTCTCTCTCTCTCTCTCTCTCTCTCTCTTTCTCGCTCGCTCTCTCTCTCTCTTCTTCTCTCTCTCCTCTCCTCTCTCTCTTCTCTCTCTCTTTTCTCTCTCTCTCCTTCTCTCTCTCTCTCGTCTCTCTCTCTCTTCTTCTCCTCCTCTCTCTGCTCTGCTGCTCTCTCTTCTCTCTCTCTCTCTTCGTCTTTCTTGTATCTCTTTCTTTCTCTCTCGCGCGGTTATCTTTCTGTGTGTCTCTCTCTCTTTATCTTTTTTTTCTTTCTCTCTCTTCTCTCTCTCTCTCTCTCTCTCTCTCTCTCTCTCTCTCTCTCTCTCTCTTTCTCTCTCTTTCTAGCTGTCTCTGTCAATGCCTCTACCTTTCTTTCTCTTTTCGCGCCCGCTCTCTTTCTCTCTCGTGGTCAACACGATATGCTATACTGTATATACGAGTCCCCACAGGGCCCTCTCTCTACCAGGCCAGCCTGTCCGCAGCAGTAGCATGCTAATGACCGTAGTACAGGTTTTATATGGCACCCCATCGCATGTATGCGCTCTTCCTCAGTCTGTGTGCGTGCGTTCGTGCGTGCGTGCTTGCGTTCGTGCGTGCGTGCGTGTACTGATTTATCCCCCCTCCCCCCACACCCAACCACTTCAGCACCGCTGGCCTCGCGGTGGCACGTAAGATCGCGTGCGGATATGTACGCGCGTTCGTCTGCTAACGTCTCAGATTTATGACGCGGCAGTGTTTGATGATCGGAGGCCAGGCGGCCAGGCCCGCTCACGCCGAGTGTCACTGGTACATGCGTGATAGCTCCGTCTACTACTACTCACTGCTTACGTGATGTGGTTGAGAGAGTGATGGGGCGGGGGTGGGTAGCAACCCGATTATATTTCGTAGGGATGAGTTGAGTTTTTTCGTGGTAAGTGGAAAAAAATGTTCATCGTTAGCGTCGCCGTCAGTAGCAGCAGTAGCAGCAGCATGTCACTATAATCACCATCGTTATCATTATCATTATCATCATCATCATCATCATCATCATCATCATCATCATCATCATCATCAGCAGCAGCAGCAGCAGCAGCAGCATCGTTGTCGTCGTCATTATCATCATCATCGTTGTCGTCGTCATTATCATCATCATCGTCATCATCATCATCAACAACAGTATTGTCATCGTGGTCGTCGCCGCTATCGTCACCTTTATCATCAACAATAACGAAAACAACAACATCAGCACCGCCTCAACCAGCTTTGATAGTCGGCTCAGTAATAAAAATCTTCGGTCTCCTCCACCGATAATTCACCACATGCGTTTTATTATAAGTTAACATATAGGTGTTTCTGAGAAATGCCCGGGTAGTTCACATGTACGCACGGCCTGTATAATTACATCATATATATTAGGCGGCATCAGGCGTAGCTGATTAGTGGATTTTACTGCAGGTAGACGCGGGGATTACACGTAATATAAGCTTGCATCGTAAAGCGTCCGTGATATATAGTAATCGTAATGAGGGGAAAGCTTGCCCTAAACCTGTAATTTACATGGCAGCCACGAGAGGTCCACGCAGCTGTGATAGCAACTATAGCGTAGCCCCTTTATATAGATACATTATAGTCCCTCAGCTGTGGACTATATATATCTATATATATATATATATATATATATACACACATATATAATGAGGAACCAACAACATCCGTGTGTTACCTGTACTACGGCCACATAGACGCATTGATAAACAGGGAGAGAAATCGGATGAATAGAAGGGAGGGAAATTGGAGGAAAGACAGTACAACCATTTGTGCGTACAACATGTAAAGTAGCATGCAGGTTACAATGACTATAGGTGATTACGCACCTAGGTGAGTATCGGAATCGTATATCGTAAAGCATCGCGGTCGGCGACGATGCCGACAGCGGCCGACGGTGGTAGGATGGGCGACGTCATTGTTGTGAGCAAGTCGCACGGACTGTAGAACAGCGCCTCCCCCTCGGCGCCTCCCCCTCCACCCACATCATCGTCAGCTCGCTGATCAATCACTACCACGTAACTGCTGCCCTGACATTGTGTGGCGCGGGGCTGCCCCTGGGGAAGGGGGGGGGAGATGATGGTTAACGAGGGAACGAGTTAATGATGATGGTTGTGGGGATACCAGCCCGGTGGAGTTACGCTTGACGCGCTCTCTCTCGCTCGCGCTCTCTTTCACCCGCGCGCTCTCTCTCTCTCTATGTCTCTCTCACTCACTCACTCATTCACTCACTCACTCACTCACTCACTCACTCACTCACTCACTCACTCACTCATTCACTCACTCACTCACTCATTCACTCACTCACTCACTCACTCACTCATTCACTCACTCACTCACTCACTCACTCACTCACTCACTCACTCACTCACTCACTCACTCACTCACTCACTCACTCACTCACACTCCTCTTCTTTCTCTTTCGGTGCGCATTGACTCTCCCCCCCCTCTCTTCTCTTCTCTCTCTCTCTCTCTCTCTCTCTCGCTTTCTATTTGGATATACCCATTAATCGTTGCGTTACAGTCAGAATTGTTCACTGCGGAAAATTGTCTTTTTGAGGATATAGGCAGAATTTCCTCTCTGGGATACGAAGCGAGCGTTTTTTTATATGGCCGGAGTTTTACGCCTGAGGGTATTTTACGGAACGCTGCCGCCGCGGTTACGGGATACGATTCTCGCTCCCCCTCTCAGACATGCCGCAGGCGAGATCAAAGCACCACCGCCGGTGACACGCTGTTACGTCACGTCAACATGTGCTCGGATTAGTCGTGTTGATTAGGCAAGTACAAATGACGTCGGTGAGCGTTACAAAGAACGCCGTGACGTAAGGCAGCGATCGTCTGCTATAGGGAAGAGTTCGCAGGCGCGTGCAGCATGTGTCGCAGGTCCGAATAGATACACTATATATATGTATATATTACCCTTTCTACGCGGCGACCGATAGATGACACATCGAGTGTCTCCCATCGGCTTTAAAGCCCCCCCCCCCGCCGCCGCTGCCGCCGCCAAACGCAGCAGGAGAGAAAGCTTGTCCTGTGTAAGCAGAGCTAGGACGTGCGGGCGCATGTACACGCACCCGTGCTTTATATGGCGTGTCGACATGTGTATGCGAGGAAGGAGGAGGAGCATGCTGATGATGTAATTAATTAATAAAGCAGCAGGTCATATACGCATGCATGCCAGCACACTCCGTCGATTTCACTTGAACGAGCCGCCGCGTGTCTGCTTCGGTCGGTGTGATGCATAGAGAGGGAAACCTACACTACACGTGCGGTTAGTGGGGGGGGGCGTGGTCGTGAATGTGTGAGGGTCGTACGTAGATCACGATGAAGGAGGACGAAAAGAAGAAATAAAGAATTCGTGATAGAAGGGTCTGTATGTGGCGATGGCGAATAGGGGCAGGCAGAAGGAAGCATGTTATCTATCCCGTTGTGGCGATGGATTCAATAGGTGTATGTGCAGGGCAGGAGGGGATCTACTGCTATGCAACGCATTGTGGTAGGGGATCGCGAGTGGTTCGATGCGGAAGGAAAACTGATGAATTCGTGGTAATTCTTGAAAGCGAATGACGATGGAATGTTGCACATCGTGCGTGTGGTTTCTCCCGCATTCCATCGCCTAATGAAATCGATGGAGAAGTCTTTCGCCATCAAACTACACACACACGCGCGCGCTCGTGGGATGCTGAAGTCATTTGGGTGAGCGCTGGTACAGTAATGACGTACGAGCACCAGCACCACGAGCACCACGAGCACCACCAGCACCTCCACCACCCCGCTATTACCATCACAGAGTCCCACAGACGAACTATCATGACGAGAAGCCTCGCGGTACAATATTATTCTGGACAAAATATTATTCTGGACACAATATTATTCTGGACACAATATTATTCTGAACACCGGCCGGTCGGTCGCGGTCAGCGCCTCTGTCTTCCGGCGCTTTATTTACAGAAGGGCCACTTTCGTGTTGACCGGTGGGCAGCGGAGCGTGTGGCGGACGTTATGTGGTTGATGGCCGCAGTATGTACTGCTGACTGCCGCGTAGCTAGAGGGAATAAATAAACCAACAAACACTGACCGCGGGATATCTTACACATTGCCTAGCAAGCTTATACACGCCAGAGGGAGAGCGAGAGAGAGAAGGAGAGAGAGAGAGAGAGAGAGAGAGAGAGAGAGAGAGAGAGAGAGAGAGAGAGAGAGAAAGAG
>NW_014579216.1:38387-39336 GCF_000485595.1 Priapulus caudatus
GAGGAGGGAGGAGGGCGAGGGAGCGCGGCCCGCGCACACACACACGGGTTATGTGCGGGTGGTTGAGGAATACACATAGCTTGGGGTTAAGGGTACACCTAGATTATTCATGAGAGTAATGAAGGAATACACGCACATTTAGAATGTGGGTGGAGGAGGGTGCACTCAACAATAACGTGGGGCAAGCGAGGTGAACGCATTAGGGTGTGGGGCAGAGGCAATGGGTTAAGCCCCTCTAACTTAGTAGGGTAGCTAGAGTCATGTGACCGTTGAGGGAAATTATAGTTCTGTCTCCGGACGCTGAAAAAACAGAAAAAAAGAAACAGGTAGATCTATCGCCCTCCCCTGCCTCCCCCTCTCTCTCTTCTCTCTCTCTCTCTCTCACATACACACATACACACACATACACACACACACACACACACACACACACACNGAGAGAGAGAGAGACAGGGATTGAGAGAGAGAGACAGGGATTGAGATACAGAGAGAGAGAAAGAGAGAGGAAGATAAAGATAGAAGATAGAACTAGAGATATAGAGGAGATAGAGAGATGGAGAGAGGAGGGTGAGAGAGGGCGAGGTAGTGGCATATATAGTAATACGGTGTTTGCGCGCGTGAGCATTCGTTGCCACCTCGTTCACGCGCTCTGTGCTGCCAGCTCTCCGTAGTACGCTGTTTGTTTTCACATAGTAATTTGTTGATCCTAAGCAACGCGCTGGAGCTGCTTTGATCTCGTGCTGGCATCCAGCGGGGAAGGTTTATAGCGCGATGGCTGGCGTGAACTGATGAGGTGCGGAGGGCGAGAGAGGAGGGCGAAAGAGGAGGGTGAGGGAGGCCCGCACACACACACGGGTTATGTGCGGGTGGTGGAGGGAGGAGGGCGAGGGAGGCCCGCACGCACACACGGGTTATGTGCGGGTGGTGGAGGAGGGAGGAGGGCGAGGGA
>NW_014579216.1:39346-39797 GCF_000485595.1 Priapulus caudatus
CTGCTTTCGTTCTCTGTCTCTCTCTCTCTCTCTCTCTCTCTCTTTCTCTCCCGCCCACGATCTCTCTCTCTCTCTCGCCCGCGCGGTCTCTCTCTCTCTCTCTCTCTCTCTCTTCTCTCCGCCCACCGACTCTCTCTCTCTCTCTCTCTCTCTCGCCCGCGCATTCTCTCTCTCTCTCTCCCCGTCTCTATCCGTCTCTACCTCCCAGTCTCACTCTCTTTCTTCCCATTCTCTCCCTTTCTCCGTGCTCTCTCTCGCCTCGGTCTGCTCGTGTATTTTCCTAAGCCGTCGTGTTTAATTTTACGCGGCAAAATGTTTTTAAGCATCGCCGTCGTATCGGCGCGAAACGTAACACTCGCCAATTCAGCAACGAGTAGCTATAGATACAATTAAACAACGAGTAGCTATAGATACAATTAAACAACGAGTAGCTAGTAGATACAATTAAACG
>NW_014579217.1:0-707 GCF_000485595.1 Priapulus caudatus
AGAGAGTGAGCGAGACGAGAGAGAGTGATATATATATATATATATATATATATATATTATATGGATCTGGCTGCAGTCATGTTTTTACGTCCATGCTGTATGTCGCGTGCGTGCGAGCGCCGCCTATTGTCGGATCGCGAAATTAACTCCTCGACGTAAATCCTCTCCGCCGACGAATTCCGTAAACGCGCATTCAATCTAGCTAGCAGCGATGATGACGATAATGCCACCGTCGCCATCGCCAACATCGTCGTCGCTGTCGCTGTCGCCAACATCGTCACCACTGCCGCTGTCGCCAACATCGTCACCACTGCCGCTGTCGCCAACATCGTCACCACTGTCGCTGTCGCCAACATCGTCACCACTGCCGCTGTCGCCAACATCGTCACCACTGCCGCTGTCGCCAACATCGTCACCACTGCCGCTGTCACCAACATTGTCACCACTGTCGCTGTCGCCAACATCGTCACTACTGCCGCTGTCGCCAACATCGTCACCACTGCCGCTGTCGCCAACATCGTCACCACTGCCGCTGTCACCAACATTGTCACCACTGTCGCTGTCGCCAACATCGTCACCACTGCCGCTGTCACCAACATTGTCACCACTGTCGCTGTCGCCAACATCGTCACCACTGCCGCTGTCGCCAACATCGTCACTACTGCCGCTGTCGCCAACATCGTCACTACTGCCGCTGTCGCCAACAT
>NW_014579217.1:1729-2631 GCF_000485595.1 Priapulus caudatus
CACCCTCCCTCCCCCGCTCACCCTCCCTCTACGACTAAATGATCGAGTAATTGCTCGGACGTCGGCAGCGATGTCGGCGTCGTCACCGAGGCAGAAAACTGGTATAGTGGGGGGAGCTTAGACTGCCTCCCGTCCGCGCGTCGTCGGGGGTCGTGTGGGGAGCTCGCCGTCGTTGGGTGTCAGTCTAGTTCGCAGGTGGCAAACAAAAACCACGGGTGGGGGGGATATACACCAAGAGTACAGAATAGCAGGAGAGATGTATATAGGAGATATCATGTACTATTGATATGATATACACGCATATATCTATAATTATATATAATTATATTATATATATATATATATATATATATGTATATATATATATATATACGTGGATTGTAGCGGTGGTGGTGATGTGAAGTGGTGGGGGATAAATGCACGTTTGTGTGCGCTTGTATTTACATATACTATACACGTGGCGTGTACGGGCGCGTGTAGTGTGTGTGTACACCAGGTACACACGGGTCTGGGGCTGGTAGGATGAGGGGGGGGGGCTCGTGTGTGAAGTGGTGGTGGTGGGTAAAAAAACAGGTGCGAGGTGATGTTCAGACGAGTGGATGTTTGAAATGATAAAAAAACGACGACGACGATGATGATGATGATGATGACGGTGACGACGACGATGACGATGATGATGATGATGATGAGTGGTGCGGGTTTTCATGATCGGCGTTTGCTGCAATTTTCTAGTAATTTGTGTGTAAAGTTTGATGGGTGTGTGTGTGTGTGTGTGTGTGTGTGTGCGTGCGTGCGTGCGTGCGTGCGTGCGTGCGCGCGCGTGCGTGTGCGTGTGCGAGTGTGTGTGTGTGCGTACCTGCGTGCGTGCGTGCGTGCGTGTGCGTGTGCGTGTGCGAGTGTGT
>NW_014579217.1:4332-8630 GCF_000485595.1 Priapulus caudatus
GAGAGAGAGAAAAAGAGAGAGAAAGAGAGATAGAGAGGGAAGGTGCGACCGTAAGCGAAGAGAGATAGCCACGTATAGCCGCGGGCCAGACAGATGACCGGATACGGAGAGCGAGCGATTCAGCCGGTGACGATGAGACTGACTGATGACGATGACAGACGTCCGTGATTGATTCCACGCCCCGAGGGCAGTACGAGTTTATTACACGACAGCAGGACAGCAGGAGCGGACAGTGTGGAAGGCATGACAGCATGACTGCCGCAGTATTAGTATAGTAGTAGTAGAGAGAGGGAGAGGGGGCAGGACATCAAGGAGAGCAGCGAGACATGGTAATCACTCTCCTCTCTCGCTTTCTCCCCCTCTCACACACACGCCCTCTCTCTCTCTCTCTCTCTTCTCTTTCTCTCTCTCTCTCTCTCCTGGCTCTCTCTCTCTCTCTCTCCTCTTCTCCTCTCCTCTCTCATTATGCAGAGCGCGCTGCCAGTGTGATTATTATATGTTGGCCAGCAGCAGCTTAGCAGCCGACCTCGTGAGGAAGGAGGAAGTAGGAGGAGGGGGCGGAGTGATGCGTCCAGGGATGCTGTTAAGTTGCGCCGAGCGCAGCACGCCATCTTCCGTCGCCCTGGTTACGGCGCGCGCCGCTGCGTTGTGTCGTCCCCTGGTGCGTTGTCATTTTAAGATCGAAAGATGAAGGGGGCCTAGATATGAGGGAGATGATGATGATGATGATGAGTGATGCATGAATGACGATGATGATGATGATGAGATGATCAATCACACACGGCGCTTGATTGGTTACTATGCGCGCACGCCGCAGCACGCCGCGACTCAAGCCGCATGTACACCCCTCACTAACGCTTGTACGAACGTATAGTTACACACAGCACACACACACACACACACACACACCGCACTAACGCACTCATCAATCACCACAACATCACACCACTTCACATCACATACTACATTTCGTGGAAGTTTGCGTTTGCACCACGCAACGCGCACGCACGCACGCACAGCACCGCATCACCTTGCGTGCTCGGCTGCAAGCACGAGGGTTGATTAGACAGACTAACGGCACTCGTGGGGAATATCTATATTGGCATCAAGCAAAGCGCGAATAATGGCTCATTAAGGGTCTATATGTTCGCACAAGAGTTATCGGCCGAACGTACCTCTGGTTAACGGTTCGGTATACTGGAACGTACTTTGGTAACTCTCTGATATGTTAGGGTTAGGATAGGTTTAGGGCATAGGGTTAGGGATGTAGGCCGTAGGCGACTCCGTAAGACCGTTCAGTGGAGTAGATCGAGGTTACGGTCCGGTATATTAGATAGACCCAGGGTATTCGTTCTGGCATGTAACCCTGTGGTACAAGACCCACTCAGCGTAACTATTTGATCGGTTAGGGTTTATGGGTTATGGTTAGGGAGTAGGTCGTAGGCGACTCCCTATCGTACTCGTTAGTGGAGTAAGTCGAGTACTCGGTCCGGCAGTATAATATAGTACCAGGGTACGTTTCCGGTATCGGACCGTACCAGTGGTAAAGCGTTTCCCGGCATACCCAGGGAGACATAGACCCTCTCAGCGTAAACTACCTGTATCAGTACTCTGTGCTCGCTGTGTCCCGCTGTTGTTGACCTTCCCGGGAGGAGCGGGGAAACTCTTGTGGCGGAGGGAAGATGAAAAGCGCGTGTAAAAAGATAGGGGTCGAGAGAGAAGGGTGAGAGAGAGAGACGGAGAGAAAGAGAAGGAGAGAAGAGAGAAGAGAGAGAGAGAGAGAGAGAGAAGAGAGAGAGAGAGAGAAGAGAGAGAGAGAGAGAGAGAGAGTAGGAGAGAGAGAGAGAGATGGGAAGGTGAGGGAGGAGGGAGGGAGGAGGGGGAGGGAGGTGAGGTGAGGGAGGGAGGGAGGGAGGGAGGGAGGGAGGTAAGGGAGGGAGGGAGGTAGGGAGAGAGAGAGAGAGTAGAGAGAAGAGAGAAGAGGAGAGATGAGAGAGAGAGAGAGATGAGAGAGAGAGAGAAGAGAAACAGAGAGAGAGAAGAGAGAGAGAGAGAGAGAGAGGAGAGAGAGAGAGAGGAGAAGAGAGGTGAGAGAGAGAGAGAGAGACGAGAGCGAGGCGATTTGCGTACGAGGGACAGCGACGCACGACAGAAGGAAGGAGCAGAGAGAGAGTATGTTATCGTGAGAGAGATAGAGAGATCTGAAGAGACTGATGTGAGGCGGTAGAGAAGGTGATCAGTGGGGAAGGAAGGTAACTATATTATAGGAACCTGTCCTGCCAATTGCGAAAATAATGAGAAATTCCAGAGTGTAAAATGAGACTCAGAGTAATTTATATTATTCGCACACTGTACACGTCGAGTGAGAGAGGTCGCGTGATCACATGCGGGCAGTGCATGTCCGTTATCACACGCGGTGCGTTGCGTGCGTGTGTGTGTGCGTGCGTTGTGTGGGCCGGTGCGTGCGTGCGTGTGTGCGTGCGTTGTGTGCCGCCCGATTTCGAGCGAGAGAGAGAAGGCGATAGCGAAGTAATATCAGGCGAACAGTAAGGCAACAGTAGGGAACAGTAGGGAACAGTTACGGTGAACAGTAAGTCGTCAGGTACACGCCATTTGCGGTGTGTTTTGTGTCCGCATGTTTGCAAGGCGGATGTTTATGCGGCTAGGTTCGTGATATATATATACCTGCAACATATAGGTGTACCTGCTAGGTTCACTCGCATAAACCGTGCACAATTGGGCTAGTGAATCGATTGCTTAAGAGAAGGTACAGACCTCGGTGAGAGAGGGGAGGAGGCGTAGATAGGAGACGAGAGAGAAGGGGGAGAGAGAGAGAGGAAGTGAGAGAGTAGAGAGAGAGAGAGAGAGAGAGATGAGAGAAGAGAGAAGAGAGCGGCGAGGAGGCGAGAGAGACGAGAAAGGAGGGGGGAGTGACCTGACACGCCTGAAAAAGAATGGGCCGCGCCGATGACTCAACTCACACCATACCAGCACCAATCATCTCATCATCACAGCAGGCAGCCAGCAGCAGCAGTAGTAGTGCGCAGCAGCACTAGTATCATCAGCAGCAGCAGCAGCAGCAGCACCACACACCACCAGCAGCAGGCATGCAGCAGCAGCAGCAGCAGCAGGCAGTAGCAGCAGACAGCCAGCAATAGGCAGCAGCCAAGCGGCAGCAGCGCAGCAGCAGCAGCAGCAGCAGCAGTCAGAGCGGCGGGCGACACAGAGCAGACGAACGCGGATGATTGGAGATTGTTTTAGCGGCCGCGAGCGGGCAACGGAACATGCAATCACTCACAATGTCAAGTCAACATGCTCTCATCTCGAGAGGAGGAGCAGAGCAGGCGAGCGATGAGAGAGAGAGAGGAGGGAGAGCGAGAGAGATAGAGAGAGAGAGAGGGGGGGGAATATGAGGTGAGAGAGCCGAGAAGACAGGCAGAGAAGAGGAGAGAGAGAGAGAGGCGATGAGAGAGAGAGTAGAGAGAGGAGGGAGAGCGAGCAGAGATAGAGAAGAGGAGTGAGGGGGGTAGAGGCGTGAGAGAGCAGAGACAGAAGAGAGAGAGGGAGAGAGAGAGATGACGCGAGAGAGAGAGGAGGGAGTAAGGAGAAAGAGAGCAGATAGAGAAAGATAGAAAGAGAGACCAGTACTTTAGCATAGCTAAAATGAGAGAGAGATAGAGAGAGAGACAGCGGACGCGCGATCAGATCTAGACTGGCGCCACGTCTCCCTGGGCGTTTTACGCGCGCCGTCAAACGAGGCGTCCGAAGGAAGGCTCCCCAATCGCTCGGTCTCCTTCTCGGAAGAATCGTCGGCGGAGGCGGCGCCGACCCGCACCCATGCTCTTCGCGATTCTCGTTGCCGCGGCGATGACCGTCTGCATCTCGCTCTTTCAGGACAATAGGCGCAGGATGCCGAGTCAGGCGGTGACGACGCGGCACCACCAGGCGGCGCTGCGTGACTCGCCGTCGCCCGACAACAGCGACAGCGGCTACAGCGGCCGTCGGTCGCCAAAGTCGCTCGACGCCGACGACGGTGGCGCCCCCAACGGCTACGCGAAGATGGCGCCGCCGGCGGTCGCCAACGGCGACGTCATCCGTCTCGGCGACATCGTGCTGACGGAGCGCGTCGTCGCCACGGCGACGACGGAGGCTGAGGAGAACGGAGGAGGAGGTGGAGGAGGAGGAGGAGGTTTGGATTCTCCGGCGCGGTCGTCGTCGCCGGACGATGCGGCGGCGGCGACGGCGGAGGACGCGTGGCGCCCCCCGGCGGCGACGGCAACGACGGAGGACGCGTGGCG